>NC_080775.1:33767686-34070641 GCF_020826845.1 Diceros bicornis minor
AGCAGGATAAAGACGTCCCATTACAAATGTTAACAATATATTTAAGATCATAATAAATAAATTAAAAATTCTGAAGTCTTGAATAAAGCATGGTTTTGTTAAATTCTTAATTTAACCAAATGATAGACGTTTAGATTTTAAGTTTTTGCTATATTAAACAACTCAATGTTGAACACATTTGTGTACACATTTTGCAGCAGAGAAATTGTTGGATTACCCTGTGCAAAGGCTGCACTCACCACCATTGCACGAGTGCCAACTGGGAAGGAGAGCATGTTACATACAGCACGGTGCTTGTGGTTCAAGGAAAGGTGATTATCGTTCTGTTCCTTTTCGGTTTCTGTAGATAACATTATGCAGAAATTTGAGGTGGGGCTAGCTAGAGAAATATTTGTTCTATTGTAGTCTTTTGCTACTTCTGAAACAACAGCTTCATCTGAGAAGATAATAGAAATAAAAAATATGTCTAATTTTGGGCATAGACTCATGCTGAGTTTTCACTGTCAGGCAAAGCCCCTAAAAGTGAGAAACCTGCAAACAGTAGCTCCTGGTGTGGCCGAAGGTCTGGTTCCCTGTGTGGTGGGAGCCTGCCTTATGTTTTATTTTGCAAATGAAAATAGCATTGGCAAACAAAAAGAGCAGATAACATGGTGTTGAGTGAAATACTTTACAGTAATTCTCTTATTTTGTGATCACAAATACTCTAACAAGAAGTACCTTGAAGTAACCGAAAAGTAACTTCAAGTCACTGACGGAACTAGGATTTGATCTAGGAGGTCTGACTCCAGAGCCGTGCGCTGGACATTTGCTACCCTAACTTTAATGCTGTATAGATATGAAAGCGAAAATAAACTCTGAAGTGTATATTAAACAAAATCTATTTTATTGGAGTAAAATACTAACTCATAGATACCTATACAATAAATTTTTAAAACTTAAAGTGTACATTAATTTACTGTTTATTTATTTATTCAAAAAATATTTCTGAGTACTTTATGTTTGCCAGGCATGGAGTATACCCTGGTGACTGAGACAGACATGACCACGCCTTCATGAAGACACTAGTCTGTGGAGGGGCAGGAGGGGAAGCAGGCTGCTGCAGGGCTGTGGGGGGACCCTCTAGGGTGAGGTCCAGTGTGTGGGGGTCTAAGAGAGGACCCAGCCTTTGAACCTCAGGGGCAAGTTTTATCTTTAAAGCAGCTTAAAGCTAATTAGAAGTGGTTAACTTCACATACACATCTTAAAACAAAGCTGTCTCGTCTAAGAATCCCATTGGAAATATTAGACAACTGTAACATCCAAGATTCAGGGATAGGTTATTTTTGATTTTCTAACTAGTCTTGTGGTATGACCAGAATTTCAGATAAAGTTTAGAAAAATATGTGACTTTTGAAAACTTGGCAGTTTTCTTTAGTTTAGTGTTTCTCATAATTTACAGATCTCATGGGAAAGTTGTTTATCTCTGGTTTCTGGGATTTGCTAGAACTTTATAGAAATCGCCTGACAGGCAATTTTTGGAGAGATAGAAGCAAAATTTATATTTCAATCTTTTTACTGAAATCTCTTGATACCAAATTTCCCAGCTGCAGAGCCAGATACATTTAGATGGGCTTCACTGTGAAAATTGGGGTGCCCCGTGGTGATGGTCATGTCCAGCACAGCCTCATAAGAGCAGCCTAATGGAGTGGTCTTGTCCCTTGAGCACTGGTGATTTCCTTGTGAAAGGGACTATTTCTGTCTTTGCTCAGTCTGCGTCTTCAAGGCATGCAACGCCTGGTGCAGAGTAGCTGCTCAATGCTCATTTGTTGAATGAAAGAAATGTATGTCTGGGAAAACTTTAAAATATAGAAAGAAAAGATAAGTGGGTTGATCTTAGGTTGTCTGCTAAAGCAGCCCATTTTCCATGTTACAGTATTCCGTTTGTCTACTTCTCTCATAGGTGTATAGGATCCAGAGAAAGGGCCACCTTATAGACCACTTCAAAATATGTTGAAACAGCCAGAACTTCCACAGTCTATTCTATTCCCCAGTGTCAAGTCACACCTTTCAGTAGTGGCGTCACCAGTTCTCTAAATATTCTGGAGAAGAATTTGGAACATGTGCTTTGAGGATATAAGTTTGTTTTCAAAATATAAAGTACATTTCTAAGTGTTTATTTCTAGGAGGATACCAGAGGAAAGATGGTATGTTCTAATTATAATTTGTGCACTTTCCACCATAATTTATTGTAGCTGAAAGGAACAGCCTCTGAAACATAGACTATGGGCTCTTCTGCTTTGAGCTGCTGACCTCAGAGGAAAACACAGTGTGTGCCGGATCTGAGCACAGAATGCTTGTAGCACTTCAGCGGTACAGGCGATGTTATCAGCCAAACTATAGGATATTCACTATCTAATTCCTTTTCACTTCTCTCAGTGAAGATACTGAAAGAACTGATTTTAATCTGAGAATACCTCTTTCAAAGAAATCTCGAGAGATTTAGTGCTACTAGAGAAGCTAAAAGATATGAAAGTATTTGTTACAAGCCAGGAAAGCTTTAAAACAATGTAGAATAGGAAACATACACCTGGTGACCTCTGCCCTGCCTCGAAAGAGAGTGAAAGGGATCTGGTGGGGATGACAACTGTCACTGGTGTGGATGTTAGACTTACTTTCTAATGGAAAGACAACAAAGGCCATGCTCGGTGGGTATTCAATGATCAGACAAAGCCCTCGAGAAGCGTGAGGGTCTTACCTACACGTTGGTTCAAAGAAGTGTTCTAGCGCTGGGAACACTTAACAATCTACAGGGAAAGGCAGCTCTGACTGATGCTTACGTTGTCCACCTGAAATGATCACGGGAAAAGTACAGATGGAAAACTATTCTACACGTTATATTTTCCCAGATGTAGAGTTTTGGTTCTGTAGTGTATCTTTTACCTAAATGTTTGGACTGCATCTGTAAATCCATGGATTCTTTCATCCAGTCCCCTTAGATCAGGATGCCTGGAATAATTGTGCCTCTAGTGTGTATACAATTATTCCTGTTTTGTGTATATGAGTATGTGTGAAAATTTTAAAGTATTAACTTCAGTTATATTAAAAATTATATACTCGGAAGGGTGGTATGTATATACGTATATGTGCATGTCACAAAGCTAAGTTATTAAACATGATATATGAAATGTGTTTTATTCGATATGATAGCTGTCATTGTAGGAAAACAGAATAAGTTAAACTTACATGTCATTTGATCTGAATATTTAAAATCTATGTAATGTGATCGATTTTTACTATTTGATTCATACTGATATTCATAGTGGTACAAATTATTTTTCTACACATACTATTTCTGGGGAGGGGGGGCTGTGCTGAAATATGTGATATAAAATAAATATTCTGAAATGATATATTCTCCTAATGATCTAATAATAGATATTTTGCTAAAGCCAAAAATAGGTGGATTTAATTGATGAATAGTATGTCTGAGAACCTTTTATGATTTGGGGAATATAAAATAGGGTGAAGTATATCAGCAGCAAAGGCAAAAATCTCGGAAACATAATTACCCATGAACCACATCTTTTGTGTTGTTATTAATGAATAAGAGAAGGGGCTCCCAGGACAGTGGCAATGATTCCCTGGGACAGTTGGAGGATGGACAATGTAGGGGGTGCTCGCAGTCGCCGCTGCGGTTTGCACACACAAATGTAGACTTCATTCTTCCAATTCCATTCGCTCCATGCTTTCCCACGTGGTGGTAAATGTAAGTCAGCTTTCGCTTGTTAAATACATAGATCTTGTTTCAAATTAATGCACAGGATTTGTTAACAATTGTGAATCAGTCTAATTTTATCTGAGTGCATGAATATGATGTAATATGCTTATTTCTATTTTCAGATCTAGTTATATTTTCAATGTGCTTTTAGATATTGTGTTTTTTGTGCTTCCTAATACTTTTTATTATGGTGCTTTAGTCCATAGAAAGTCTAAGAGGATTAAGAATTTTTATCCAAGAGAAGAAAAGTAACAATAATTTCTTTCTGGAAGAGTTTCTTTAACTCAGTTTAATATGTTTGTGAGAAAAGGCAATTGGAAAACATGTTTCACATCAATATTTGATAGTTATTTTACTAACTACTTTTATGTCATAGCATAGAAGCATATAAATGCTTCATTAAATCTATACACTTGTAGACACTTTCTTCTCTAGTACTCTGTCAAAATTTTTTGTTTTTTTTCTTAACATTTACAATTATAATTGAGAAATCCAATGTTAGTTTGAATCTCTTTTTCATCTAGGTAACTATTTTTGTTTCTAGAAAACTGGAATCTTCTCTTTATAGAATTTTGATGAGGAGATATCTATCTGTGAATATTCATTTAATTTTCTAGTCCTGCAACCTGGTGGGCACTTTTTCCTTAGTAACTCAAGTCCGTCTGCACCTGAAGGAAATTTTGTCTTGTTTCTGGTGTGTAATTTGATTGCTGGTGTGTAATTTGATGCACTCTCTCCCTGTGGCCCTTGTGGGCACTTTTGTCCCAATAACTCACTCCCATCTTCAGCTCAGGAGATTTTCTTTTTATTTTTTTATTGTTTCTTCTCCACCAATTACTCCATTTTCTTTTCCTGATACTTCTAATAAGTAAATATAGTATCTTCTGGATCCATTTTTCTTGTATCTTAAGCTTTGTTTCATGCTTTTTATCTTGTTTCTTTTTAAATTATGGAGGAATTACTTAAGATGAGGTTCCAAATTACCAATTCAGTTTTCTGGAGCATCTGTTATGCAATTACATTCATTTATTGATTTTTATATTTTAGCAAATACATTTTTAAATTCCAACAGGGCTTCCTGGTTCTCCAATGGTTCCTTTGGCATAGCAGCCTCTTCTCTTATAGATGTGATAGTTCTTAAAACTGAGATTCATAATTCTTTTTAAAAAATGTTATGTCCTGTTACTGCGTTGTCTGTTTTTGTTTGTACATTTCTTTGTTTGTAGGAAGCATTTTTGTTGCTTGTTTAGTTTGGCTACCCACTTTCAGGCTGCTAATTTTCCACAAATGATCAAAAATGTCTTGTTTATTCATATTTATAGATCAGTGATTAGGTTGATCAGTACCAGGTACAGTACTGATACAGGGGCCATCAGAGGTTTTGCAAGTCAATGTTGAATTTCCCTTTGAAGATGGAGGCTGACTTTGGAGATCTGCATTTCATTTAACAAATATTTATTGCACATAATAAATTTGTCAGCTACTCTGAGCTAAGCACTATTCTAGGCACTTGGGAAATGGTGAGAAAAAAATAGGCAACAATCCCTGGCCATGGGGAGATTATATCCTAGTGGGGGGAGAGAGGAAAAGCAATAAACAAATAAACGTTGTACTATGTTGCAGGTGATAAGTACTGTGGAAAAGAAGGAGCAGGCAGGGGGCAGGGAAGGGCTGGCAGGGAAGGGAGGCTGTGACAGTGAGTGGAACGGGGGGTCACGGTGGGTCTCACCGAGAGGATGACATTTGAGCAGGGGCCTGCCCACAGCAGGTGAAGGAGCGAGCCAGGAAGGTATCAGGTGAAGAACGTTCCATTCCAAGGGAACAATAGGTGTGATGAGACTAAGGTTGGAATGTGTCTAGAATGTTCCTGGAACAGAAGGAGACAGCTGTGACTGCAGTGACATGATTGAGGGCAGCAGAATTGGGGATAAGGTCAAAGAAAGACGCAGGACGGAATCATTTGAGGTCTTGTGGACTTTGGCTTTTAGTCTGAGTGAAGTGGAGGGCCATCAGAAGGTTTGAGTAAAGCAATGACTTCATTTGATTAGGATTAAGAGGATCAAACTGGCTGCAGTGTTGGGAATAAGAGCAAGAGTGCGCGAGTGCGCGAGTGGAGGAGGGACGCCAGTTAGAAGGCTATTGCTGTGAGCCTAGGGGACAGCAATGGAGATGGGCCAGGGGGTAGCAGGGCCATCGTGAGAGGCAGGGGATTCTAGATGCGTTTGAAGACAATGGGATGTAGTGCTATATTGCTCGTGGCGTATGGGAGAAAGACAGGAGTAAAGGATGACGCCCGGATCTCAGGTCTAAGTGCCTAAGAGGAGGAGTAGCGATTGCTAAAACAAGGAATGCCAGGTGTAGCAGGTTTTAGGGAGACCAGGAGTTCAGTTTTGTACGTGTTATTTTTGAAACACTTGTTGGACATCCGAGTACAGATGTCGCCAAGGCATGTGGATATGCGCATGTGCCCTTCACAGGAGACATCCAGGGGAAAGACGTTAGTTTGTGGGTCAGAGGCTTAGTGCTGGGATTTAAAGCTATGAACTCGCCGAAAAACTGAGTGTAGATGCAGAAGTGCAGGCACTGAGCCTGCATGTGGCTTTTGCTGGACCTCGTGCTTGGTATGTTTCTGTTTAGGATGTGTGGAAGGAAAGCATGTTGGCTGTCCGTGGACCCCCTCGGATGTGGAAGTAGGAGGAAGTGCTCCCACCTGAGGAGCACGATGGGAGATTTCTTTGCCATCTTGGGCAGGCTATTGCTCATTTGGGGGCACCGGGGTGAAAAGCCTCAAGTTAAATGGAGGACGGCTTTGTGTGTCTCTAGCCTCCACGTCCGTGCTAGGGGTCTACTGGGACATGCCTCTCATTTCACTGAGAGGAGCAGTTTTGCCGGTAGAAACATGACGAATGCTAAAGCTGCATCCTGTGTGCACAGAATATAGCATGAACATAACCACCAAGGCCTTCAATGGGCTTGCAGAATGCTCCATGACATGCTCAAAGTGGGAGGTTTTGCTGGAGTTTAGTTAAGAAATGCCTTATTTAACTTATCTCAGTCCCCTCTCTGACCTGAATTGGGTCTTAGGTCACTCATCTGTAACAGAGTGTTCTGGCAACATGATCCTTTTGTTTTCATTTTACAGAAATTGCACAGTTTCTGGACCATCAATGTGATCTTACTCCATCTATTTGTTCCAGTGCTCTAGTAAATGTGTGTGGGTGTGTTTGTGTGTGCACACCTACACGTGGGTATGAGAAGTGCCACTCAATGAGAGCTGGCAAAAGTGGAAAGGTGAATGTGGACTTGTCTGGAAGTAGAACCATTTAAGAAGTCTCATTGTATTTCAAGGAAAGATATGTTTAAATTACTACTTGAGAGAAAATTTCTCTGAAGGCACATGAGATTATAAAATTACCAATCATAAAAGATCCAAGTAAATATTTAAAATGTAAAATATCTTCTACTTTCAGTCCTAGATGTTACGATGCTAACAAAAACATCAAGAAGCTTCAAGTCTCTGGAGCCATCACAGCTACAACTATGTAAATAGCTTGGTTCAAATAATATCAGAGGAAGACTTAACCTTATCAGAAGTAGCTCTAACAGCAGGAGAGGAAAAGGCATGACATTGTATCTGAAGATTAAGCTGGAGGGATGTTGTCCTTACGAAGGCTATAATTCAATGAGACTTCATTTGGTGAAATTTTCATTTGCAATATGATGTTTCTTCTTACAACAATTTACTAACATGCCTTATTTTTTTGGCTTTATAATCAATTATGCTGTTCATGCTATAAAGTGAAAAAGCAGTTAAAATACCAAATTTAGAAAAACAATGCATTTGACCATGGGACGTTCTGTGATTGATCATATTATTTGTGATGTGACAGATGCAATGAAGCTAGAGTAGAAAGGAGACATATAATTTTGTGCATACTAAACAGGAAAAAAAGGTGACATAGAAAATCCCTAGTCACTGTGCTTTGATGCAAATCAAGAGTACTCAATTTATATTCAAAATAATGTCCATAATTAACAATCTCACTCTTTGAAAATAACATACCATACTTTAGTTGGTTTAGGGAATAAAATTGAGTTACTTCCAAAGAATTTTTGAGAGGTTACTGATAAGACAAAATTGGAAGATATATAACATATATGTATTTAACGTAGAGAAGTCAACAAAATGGATGTATTCCTGTTGGCTCTTTAGAGCCAACACTCTTGGCTCTAAAATGGAAACTATAATGCTGTTTTCAGGTTTGACTACCATTTGTTATGTAAGTAGCAAGATCCTTTGGCACTTCAGTAATTGAGTGTCCTTGGAAAGGATTGAAATCTAGATTTCTCCCAATATTTTACCTGTTATTAGTAGTTTTAGTGAGTTATTATGGAGGGATGCTGTGCTGGCTGTTTTCCGTTTGGCACCCTCCTCTGCTCCCATCCTGCTCTTCTCTGCCTTGCTGTGTCCTGGGCAGTGGACTCCCACGGGCCACAGTACGTGAGAGCCTTTGCCACTGGAAGTAGAGAGGTGCGGCCAACGGGAGGGGTCAGCCAGAGAGAGGCAGAAGGAGAGAGAAGTGGGGGAATTGATATTCTCTCCATTCGTATGTTTCATAATTCAAAGTAGTTGTGTCCCTCCGTGACGGCAGCTTCTGCCTCTTCCTTCTCCAGAGTTCCAGCTCACAGGGATCTGGTCACGCAACCCAGCAGCCGCCTTTGCCCCTTCTGCCCTGAGGGTGGTAATAGTTTCCCACAATAGAAAATTTCTGGGTGCCTCAACATCCTTTGTAGGTACTCTTAACCCTGCTCACACCTCTGAAACGGTCTCATTAAAATCTCTTCAATTGAGTCATCAGAGCAGACTTCTTTCCCTGCTGAGACTCTGGCTGACACAGGCACCATGATGCTGATACTGTATGACAGAGCAAATAGCATGCTGTACTACACAAGTGCTTCCCACACTATCCAGGCTGTAGGCACCATAGAGAGTTGAATCTATTCTGCGATGACTTTGGCACCACTCAATAACAGAGCCTTAGTTATTACAACAGTTATGAAGTAATGGCCAGAGAGCCCTGCGTTTTGAAAGTAAATTGGGTAAGGATGCCAGAGATAATTATTCCATGTACAGGCAGCAGCCTCAAGTGAAAAAGAAGCTATGACCTCTTGACCAATAACCTGACTTTGCCCATTGTGATTGAGCATTCCAGTATTCAACCTAGACCCCATAAAAGGAATGCCAATTTGTCTCTTTCAACTTCTGAATCTCTTCCCAGGAAATTTTAATGCATAATCTATCTAGGTAACTACAAGATGGCCGTAAAAGAAGAGTTCTTCACCAGAGGTGAAACCATGAGGAGATAGCAAAAGGAAATGAAGATTCTGTCCAGCAGTGGAAATACCCCTTGGAAGCTATACTGTTTTTACAGAAGAGCTGAAAATCAGCAGCTACCTCTGGGTCTTGGATATTTGGTGCAGGGGTGTCTCTTGAGATTCCTGGGTTCCTTTTTCCTAGTATCTAGACTAGCTTAGTCTACGTTTGCCTCCACAGATAAATTCCCTGTCCTGGCCTTCTCTCCCTCATGCGGAGGGGAGCTGACCCCTATGGGCTTCTTTCTCTGGACCCCTGGTTAGCAGTTTTCTCTTAGATTTGGCCAATGGAAGACACTGGCTGGAAATCAAAGACCAGAGGAGAGAGAGAGTGGGCTGACGTTCCCCCTTCTCTCCCCATCTGTGTCTGCGCCCCTCAGCGATCGCAGCTCCTGCTGGGTCTCTGCCCTCTGGTCTCTGGGCTTCCAGAGCACTTTTCATCTCCCTGCCCTTTCAGCCCAACTGGTGTTAGCAGTTTCTCACGGTTCGAAGTCTGGGTGTCTCAGCATTCTTTGCTGGCTGAACATTTTCCACAACTCTCCGTGTAACCCCTTCATTAAAATACTTTTATACGAAACATCTGCATTGGATTTCTATTTGTTCTCCTGAACTCTTTCTTGAATTTTTATTCTTTCAGTGGCGTTAGCTCTGGAATAATACGCAGTCGAGTTCATTGTTGCAATTTTAGTAAGAGCAATCCTGATGTCGTTTTTAGAATCGTGTTAAATGATGCCATTAGACTGCAAGCAAGCTTAGCAGCATTTACACTTAAGAGTTGAGCAGTGGATGTGCTTTACGTAATTGGAGGGGAAAAAGACGATAAATGAAGACAAGCACAATCCCAAGGCAGGCCTCCCAGTAGTTGAGAACATGCTCAGCAGCGGGTTGTTGGAAAAGCCTTTGTCAACGTCCAAGGAGTGGCAAAGTCTGCCTCACAAACAACGTGCCGCACGTCGAGTCGTAGGGCCGCATCAACATCAGCTCTTCTCCTGGTTGATAAAAAGACAAAGTACATGACCTTTTGGATTTATGCTCTTATTTTTTTTTTTTTGTCTTCTTTAGTCTAGGCTTCCCCTTTAGTTTAGGGTTCTATTTTAATATAACAAATTAAAAAAAAAACTATATTGTTATTGCTGAATAGAATTATATAACAATTTAACATAAATATGTATATGGTCATATAACAAAGATGTTAAAATTTAAATATTTTATTTTTAAAAACATATGTGAACTTGAAATAGAGAGAGAAACAGAATTGGAAAATTATGGGCAGAGTGCCCCGAAGGGCCAACTGAGAAAGACAGAGCCCTCAGAGCAAACAGGTGTGAGTGTCAGGCCAGCAGAGCCGGAGGATAGAGGAGAGAATGAACAGGTGTGAGGGCAGCACAATTAACTCACTCTCTTTTCCCAATAAAATCAGTAGAAGTTTAATGGTGCTGAACTGGGGATTTAAAAAAACTGATTTAACGGCCTGAAATGAAAGAACAGGCCGTGGGTTCTCAGGCGGTGGCACAAAAGCTGTTAGGAGATCAAAAATTTGGGAGATGAATTGATTGCAGCAAAGACGGCAATTCCATAGCAAAGTGGAGCATTTTGACAAGGCAATTTTAAATAATCAGTTTTGATATAACTGCAGGAAAATGACCCTGTCAAAGAGTAAAGTCATGTATTACAGTCACTTCCCTGCCTCTTACTGGACTCTCACCCACCGGGACTATGGGGCCCTTTTATTCGTTTTTGTATTATTACAGCTATTGTTTTGTTTCTTTTAGTTTGACTACATTTCATTTATTTTAAAGATATTTAGAACTATTTTTATTATGCCTGCTATTGAATTATATAACTTTTATTATCAGAAAAGACAATAAAGATATTTTTTCAACCCAAATCCAGTAACATGCCACTGATTGTTTTTCACTTGGGCTATAAAGTATGGGCGGTTTCCCGCTCCAGACACGTGCTGAAGGTGTCAGGGCGATAGTGACACATGACGTCTGGTGTCGAGTAACGAAACGTGACAGGATGTGGACGACCTGCGTAACTGGGCAAACCAGTATTTTCCAAATGACCAATGTGTGGTATTACAAAATCATTCATGACTAAAAATCCGTTAAAAGTACAAGATGGGCAAATGGGTTTAAAGAAAATGAGAAGGTCATTGATGTGGTTTCAGGTTCTGCATTTCAGCTGATTTTTAAGAAGCTACTGCTTGCTGGTTGTGCTGAGAATCCAAGAAAAATACCACAATTATCTGAGAAGACTATTCAATACTCATGTCTTTTCCAATAACAAAAAAAGAATATTTTTAGAGTTTATAGATTTTTTTATTGAGATATAATTAACATACCATAAAATTCATCCTTTTACAGTGTACAATTCAATGATTTTAGTATATTCACAGATATATGCAGCTGTTAACATAGTCGATTTCAGAAAATTTTCATTATCTCAGAAAGAACCCCTTTACCCTTTAGTTGTCTCTTTCCCATCCCTCATACCCTCAAGCTCTGAGCAACCACAACTTTACTTTATCTTTCTATAGATTTGCCCATTTTGGAAATTTTATATTAATAGAATCATATAATATGTTGTCTTCTATAACTGGCTTCTTTCACTCAAAATGTTTTCAAGGTTTGTCCATGTTGTAACATGTATCATTACTTCATTACTTTTCTTGGTCAGATAATATTCCACTGTATGGCTAGACCACATTTTGTTTACCATTTCATCAGCTGATGGACATTTGGGTTGCTTCTACCTTTTGGCTATTATGAATAATGCTTCTGTGAACATGAGTGTATAAGTTTCCGTGTGGACATGTTTTTATTTCTTTCGGGTATATACCTAGGAGTGGAATTGCTAGGTTATATGGTAACTGTATGTTTAACTGTTTGAGGAACTGCCAAACTGTTTTCCAAAGCAGCTCCACTATTTTAAATTCCCACCAGCCTTGCAGGAGAGATTTCTCTACATCCTTTTCAACACATCATTATTTGATGTTTTGATTATAGCTATCCCGGTGGGGATAAAGTGGTATGTTACTATTGTAAGAGCAGACCCCTTGTCATGTTCCTGATCATAAGGGGAAAGAAATCAATCTTTCACTATTAATTATGATGTTAGCTGGTTTTTCATAGATGCTCCTTATCACATTGAGGAATGTCACTTATATTTCTAGTTTGCTGAGTGTTTTTATCAAGAAATGGTGTTGGATTTTGTCAGATGTGTTTTCTGCAACTATTGATATGATCCTACGATTTTGTTTTTTTTAGTCCATTGATATGATGCTTTCCATTAGTTGATTTTCAGATGTTAAACCAACCTTGCATTTCTGAGATAAATTCCACCTACTCATGGTGTATAATTCCTTTTATGTGTTGCTGGATTCCGTTTGCTAGTATTTTGTTGAGAATTTTTGCTTCTGTATTTATAAAGGATGTTGGTCTGTAGTTTCTTTTCCTTGTGATGTCTTTGTCTAGTTCTGGTATCGGGGCAATACTGGCCTCATAGAATGAGTTGAGAAATGTAACCACCTCTTCTATTTCTTGGAGGAGTTTGTGAAGAATTGGTACTAATTTTTCTTTAAATGTTTGGTAGAATTTACCCATGAAGACATCTGGGCCTGGACTTTTCTTTGTGGGGAGCTTTTTTTTTTTTTTAAATTAATTGTATTTATTTATTTAGTTAGTTTTTGTGAGGAGATCAGCCCTGTGCTAACATCTGCCAATCCTTCTTTTTTTTTTTTTTTTTTGCTGAGAAAGACCGGCCCTGGGCTAACATCTGTGCCCATCTTCCTCCACTTTATATGGGATGCCACCACAGCATGGCTTGCCAAGCAGTGCATCAGTGCGTGCCCGGGATCCGAACAGGCGAACCCTGGGCCGCCGCAGCAGAGCGCGTGCACTTAACCTCCTGCTCCACCGGGCTGGCCCCTAATTGTATTTATTTTTAAGAAGGTTGGCCCTGCACTAACATCTGTTGCCAATCTTCCTCTTTTTTTTTTTTTTTCTTTTTTCTCCCCAAAGCCCCAGTACATAGTTGTGTATCATAGTTGTAGAGTTGTAGCTCTTCTACGTGGGACATTGCCTCAGTGTGGCTTGATGAGTGATGAGTAGGTCCATGCCCAGAATCCAAACTGGTGAACCCCGGGCCGAGAAGCAAACATGCGAACTTAACCACTACGCCACCAGGCCGGCCCCTGTGGGTGGTTTTTTTGATTTCTAATTCAACCTCTTGTCATTGCTGTATTCAGATTGAGTCAGTTCCTGTCTTTCTAGGAATTTTTCATTTCATATCAGTTGTCTAATTTCTTAGTATACAATTTTTTGTAGTATTCCTGTGTAATCCTTTTTATTTCTGTAGGGTAGTAGTAATATCCCTTTTTCATTTTTGATTTTAGTAATTTGACTCTTCTCACTTTTTTTTCTCTCATCAATCTAGCTAAAAGTTTGCCAATTTTATTCATCTTCTCAAAGAACCAGATTTTGGTTTCATTTATTTTCTCTATTGGTTTTCTGTTCTCTATTTCATTAATTTCCACTCTAATTTTTATTATTCCTGTTCTTGTTCTTGCTTTAGGTTTAATTCATTCTTCTTTGTCCGGTGTCTTAAGATGGAAAGTTACACTATTGATTTGAGTTCTTTTTTTAAAAAATATAGGCATGTAAGGCTATGAATTTCCCTCTCAGCACTGCATTAGCTATATCCCATAAGTTTTTTTATGTTGTTTTTCATTTTCATTTATCTCAAAGCATTTTCTAGTTTCCCCTTTCACTTCATTTTGGACCTATTGCTTATTTGGGAGTATGTTAATTTTCCCATATTTGTGAGTTGCCAAAATTTCTTTTTTTTTTTTAATTTTTTTTTAAATTTCTTTATTTTTCCCCCAAAGCCCCAGTAGGTAGTTGTATGTCATAGTTGCAGAGCCTTCCAGTTGCTGTATGTGGGACGCGACCTCAGCATGGCCGGAGAGGTGGTGTGTCGGTGTGCGCCCGGGATCCGAACCCGGGCCGCCAGCAGCAGAACGCGCGCACTTAACCACTAAGCCATGGGGCCGGCCCGCCAAAATTTCTTTATGTTATTGATTTCTAATTTTATTCCACTGTGGTCAGAAAACATACTTCTTACTATTTCTATCCTTTAAAATTTATTGAGGTGTGTTTTTTGGCCTGGCATATGGTCCATCCTGGAAAAGTGACTTCCATGTACACTTGAGAAGAATACATGTTCTGCTGCTGTTGGGTGGCGTGTTCTACAGATGTCTGTCAGGTCTAATTTGTTTATTGTGTCGTTCAAGTCTTCTGTTTTGTGTTGACCCTCTTCATAGTTGTTCTATCCATTATTGAAAGTGGGATGTTGAGGTCTTTAATTACTATTGTTGAATTGTCCATTTTTCACTTTATTTCTATTGCTTGTTGCTTCATGTATTTTGGTGCACATTTGTTATGTATGTATATGTTTCTAATTGTTATATCTCCCTGAAGAATTGACCCTTTTATCACTTTAAAATATCCGTCTTTATCTCTAGTAATGTTTTAAAGTATATTTTATCTGATATTAGTATAGCCACTCCAGCTTTCTTGTGGTTGCTCTTTGCATGATACGTATTTTTTCATCCTTTTCCTTTTGACCTATTTATATCTTTAAATCTGAAGTGTGTCTCCTGTGGACAGCACGTAATTGGATCTTATATTTTTATCCAGTCTGACAATCTCTGTCTTTGACTGAATTGTTTAATCCATTCAAACTTAATGTTATTATTGATATATCTCGATTTTCATGTGCCAATTTGCTTTTTGTTTTCCATACATCTCATGTCTTTTTTGTCCCTCTTTTCCTCCTTTTCCACTTTCTTTTCATTTAAGTGAATATGCGGTAATACAGAATTTTAATTTTTTTAATGAATTTTTTCACTATTTTTAAAATTTATTTCCTAATTGGTTACTCTATGGTTAATATACATATTAGCTTATCAGAATCAGCTTCAAATTATACTAACTTAATTCCAGTGAGTTATAGAAATGTTACTCCTATATAACTCTATTCCCTTTCCCCCATTTTGTGATACTTTTATTATACATATGAGATCTATAAATGTTACACGCCCAACATTATACTGTTATAATTATTACTTTATATAGGTTTATGTCTTTTAAAGAAGCTGAGAGAAGAGAGGAGAGCAAGTATATATTCATAGCCTGTGTTATATTAACCTTCTTATTACTGGATCTCTTGCTTTGCTCCTGTGGATTGGAGTTACCATCTGGAGTGATTTGCTCCAGCCTGTCTTCTTTCTGCCCTTATTTACAAACTTATTACAGTTCTAAATATTATAGGCTTAAAAACATGCTATACGCATTTTGTTTTATACAATTGCCTTTTAAATTAGTTGACAAGAAAAGAGAAGACGTATGCATCTATGCTGTCTTTTATAAGTACACACTTACCTTCGCCAGTGCTGTTTGCTTTTTCGTGTCTTTACCCTCTGGGATCACTTGCTTTCAGCCTGAAGAACTTTCTTTAGTATTTTTTTGTAAGGCAAGTCTGCTAGCAACAAATTCTCTCCGTTTTTGTTTGTATGAGAATGTCTTTATTTTAACTTCATTTTTGAAACAAGGCTTTGCTGGGTATCGGGTTGTTGGCTGACAGTTCTTTTCTTTGAGTGCTTTGAATATGTTACCCCACTGCCTCTGGCCTTCATTATTTCTGACGAGAACTCACTGAATCCTATTGGGGTTCCCTCGTTAGTGCTGAGTCATTTTTCTCTTGCTGCTTTCAGGATATGTTTCTTGTCTCTGGTTTTGAGCATATTTACTGTGGTGTCTATGGATGTGAATCTCTTGTTTAACCTTTTTGGAAATCGTTGAGATTCCCATAGGTGTACATTTATGTTTTTCAATAAATTTGGGAATTTTTCAGCCATTATTTCTTTGAATATTTTTTCTGCTCCTTCGCCCCCCTTCTCTTTCTGGTCCTCCCATTAAATGCATGTTGGTGCAGTTAATGGCATCCCACATTTTCCTAAGGCCTTGTTCATTTTTCTTCATTTTTTTTTCCTTTCTGTTCCTCAGACTGCGAAAGCTCTATCCATCTATCTTGAATTTTGTAATTCTTTGTTCTGCTAATTCAAATCTACTGTTGAGCTCTTCTAATGAATTTCTCATTTCAGTTATTGTATTTTTCAACTTCAGAATTTCCATTTGGTTCTTTTTAAATAATTTCTATATCTTTAATGATATTTGCTATTTGAAGCACCGTTGTCACCAAACCTTGCTTTACTTCTTAAATCATGGTTTCCTTTAATTTTTTGAGCATATTTATAATGGCTACTTTGAAGTCTTTGTCAGTTAAATATGGCATCCACTTACTCTCACAGACAGTTTCTGTTGCCTGCTCCCCCTCTCCTCCTAGCTTATAGGTCATACTTACCTATTTCTTTGCACATTTGGACATTTTAGATAATTTAGATATTATATTGTAATAACTCTTGGTACTAGTGACCCCCTCCCTGGGGGCTTTGGGGACTTGTTAGCTTTATTTACCTGTTTTTTTGTGTAGTGACTGTGGATATTCTGGTAAAGTCTGTGCTCCATCCCCACCCCAACTCCTCAGTGTGAAGCCTCTGATGTTGTGCCTCAGGGAGCACAGCCTCAGGTCTGTTCACAGTCATGTTGGGACGACAGGGTTTCTGGCCGGTTCTCTTTGACTGTCTCTTATCATGACCACACCCCACTGTCTGGTCAGTATTTGGGATATCGTCTGACCCCAGGAAGGCTCCTCGCCACTGTTTCTTTCCCCAATTTGTTCCTGCAAACTACTCAGTCTACAGTTTAGCCTCTATTGCCAATGAACCCAGCAACCTCCTCCCAATCGCTCACCACCATGACCTCCGCTATTTTTGAGGGTGTCCTCAGGCTTAAACTTCTCTATACTCTGTAGCAAATGAAGTCAGTTCTTTGGGAAGAGAATAGGAGCTGGTTTACTGCCTCCTTTTCCTCCCAGGCAAAAATCTCAGGAGCGGGGAATGAGACAGTGCCATGTTCTCTCTTTGTGATACCACTGCTTTAGGAGCTGAGTGCTCAGTGACAGGGCAGTAGCTTCAGTTCTTCTTGGCTTGCCTGTCTAAATGTAGAACCTCCATCTTTCCATCTGAGACAAGGACAATCAAGACTCTAGTGTGTGTATCTATATTATTAAATGTATATTAATAATGTATATAGAAAAGTATATATATTTCATATAAATAATATATAATTTATTTAATTATTTTAATAATTTAATATGTATATTTAATACTTTTGACCAGTTTTGCTGGGGAGTGGGTCTCACACTCTCACACCAGAAGTGGAATCTCATTTTTAAAGTGGATTTGCCTCCAGATGGGCTATTAATCCTACTCTCCAAGCCAAAGATATTCTATAAATGAACTATATTATCAAGAGAAATGTAATTGCAGATTTCTTGTGCAACCTGAATGACATTGTTGCTTTTATATCATTCCCTCTAGTTATGTGCTATTGAATATAAGGGAGAAATCTGGAAAGTTGTGATGTAGAGCTTTCAAAATATGCACAAAAGATTATCTTATAATATCTTATTTTATTTTTTTAGGTTGTGTGAAAATGTTGAGGATCAAGATAGCCTGTGACAATGTCAAAGAGCCCTTGGCATTGAAATGGCTGTAATGGAACCACCAGGTTAAAAATATTACAAGTATGCTCCACAGAGTGGATATTTTTGGCAGCCTCTAGATTTCCCTGGCTTGGGTGAGAGCAGGGAAAGATGAAGGAATGTGTGCAATGAGATGTTCAGTGTACCTCGTGAAGAGGATTGATTTCAGGGAGTTCAGGAGAGTCTGGGAAAATGGAGAAACTGAGGCCTGTGTCACCAGCATCCCACAACTCAGAGCTCACAGATGGTGATGTGGGGTGATTTGCACGAGCTAACCTCATCCAGGACTTCTCAGTGATTCTTTGCAGTCCATGCTCAATATTAGAAGAGTGTGGTATCTTGGATCTTCCATTAATAAGACCTTTTTATAAATTTTAAATATTTCCAGAAGGGCTGGAAAAGGAGAATATAACATATACCATGGCAGTATTCCGTGGAACTACTTGCTGTGGAGAATTACTGAAAAAATGTAACGCAGTGAAACAATATTATTCTATTTATATTTATTACCAAAGGGAAAAAAAAAAAACCCAGTCAATTGCCCATGTCAAATTAGAATATAACTGATGTTAACTCTTGAGAATTATTGAACCTACCCAAAGGGCTAAGGCCTTGAGTTTGACACACACTGTTTTGGGCCATTTGTATTTTCTCTGACCATAAAAGTCCAGTACCATTTGGGGGTCAGGCCTTCTGTAGGAGAAGATGCAGACGCACAGGGATTGTCTCATTCCTGCTCTCATTAACTTCAAGTGAACTCCAGGTCCACTTATGTTGGATGCTTCAACCACGTTTTATCAACTTAAGTGTGCATAGTCTCTCAGCTTTCCAGCACTAAACAATGATAAATATTTAGAATTAAGTGCAGTTGGCTTGGAGGTTCTAACTGTACACAGTAGACAAGGTAGATACATAGTATTCTTATGGCCGTAGTTAGAGATGCATCAAGGTTTCTTTGGAGAAGTTGATTCTTCACAAACATAGCCCATAAATTGAAATAGAAGCACTCCCAGTTTATTGTCCAATTTATACATACACACATGTACTTGAATGCATATACATACACATATGTATACATATACATGTGTGTGCATGTTTATATGGTAGTGAAAGGCCAAGAGAAGCTATTAAGTGACTATTAGTTAATTTATAGCTAAAATATTTTGGTAGTCTCTTCTGTTACGTTTTGTATCCCTTAGTAACCACCTGATAGGTGCTGTGTATAGAAAGGTTATTCAGCACTTCACCCTCTGCAGTCATGACACTGGCTCAGTCAAGTTAGTGGACGACACTGTGAGAATAAAGAAGAGAGCTGGAAGGGCTGCAATCCGCTCAAGATTGATTTGCCAAATTGGAATGCCTTGAGTTGGTATGCGGTTCTTTAAAATAATAGGATAATTTTAGGAATCATTTTAATGATTAATTCATGGTAAAGTATCAAACATTCTCCTGTTCACTGTTTTCTCAATGGTCATTCATCTATTTTTATTGTAAAATAATGTATGTGCAGCACATACTTCATTAGGAAGGACATTCAGAGAGGTTTTCAATGAGAATAAAGTGAATTCAGGCACTTATTCAGAATGAGACCAGATGTTTTCCCAGGAGTCTTGCATTCCTCACCACAGGCCAGAGTCTGCCAGATTTGAGTGTTAGGTCTCAAAAACTAAACACACTGGGCTTAATGCAAATTAAATTAGAATGAGAAAAGTAATTATCCAGGACTTACAATGGCCAAATAAAGAAACGAGATGACTGTTTTTCATACGAGGAGGTGCTGCTGATCTGCTATTAACAAGGGAAGTTCATTTGAGATGTTTTTCTTGGTTTGTAGTTGGGAGGGGTAGTGCTGAGCTGGCTACATCTTCTCAGGCTTCCTGTCCCCTTATTCCTAAAGGTATACTTGAGAAAACAGCTGGATGGGCTTAAGGAATAACTTCCTTAACAAAAATTGCCTAACAGGAGATGTGGCTTAATACATCCACAAAAATAAGCATTGGCCTATGTGCTGAAAATAGTTCTGCTAGGTAGGAGGGCAGGTGGAGGCCGTGCTGATAAAATGTAGGGCAATCTTGGTCAAACAAATCACGGAGTAGACTGAAAATATTTTCTTCTTTCCTTTCTCTTCCGACTTTTTTGTTTGTTTGTTTCCGTAGAAATTTGGCAGGGAAGGGAGACTGAGGAGAGGGAAGCTGACGACTTACTGCACTTGCTTAATGTTGATTCATTTATCTGTCTGAGCGAGCACTGATCTCACATCCCGAAGATTTACTGCACAGTTGAACGGGGGGGGGAGGAGAATCCAGGGCACTCTGGTGGGAACCCAGAATAATGCTGAAATCTGAGGCTAGATCTCATTCCCATGGACATCAAGCTTGCTCCTGCTGTTGTTTCT
Organism: Diceros bicornis minor; assembly: GCF_020826845.1. Taxonomy (NCBI): domain Eukaryota; kingdom Metazoa; phylum Chordata; class Mammalia; order Perissodactyla; family Rhinocerotidae; genus Diceros; species Diceros bicornis. The sequence continues at coordinate 33,787,882 of NC_080775.1, forward strand.
GTGCTGTGGGGGATGTGATTTGGTTTGAGTTATATTTGAACTGCACTGGATTGTAATAATAAGCCCGTCTGTGTGAGGATTAAACTTCATCTGCAAGAAAGCAGTAATTCTTAGACTCAAAGGTGTGGAATTTTAGAGCTGGAAAAGATATCCAGTTTAAGTTCTCGATTTTATAAAGAGGAAACTAAGCGACTTGCCCAAGATCACACAGCCCGTTAGTGTTTCTCCCCAGGTAACACAACAGCTTTTAGTACCTTGGGAGATTACCTTTCAACCAGACTGTAAAAGGCATCAGTTCCGAACAGCTAAAGATTTCTTTAACTTCTGTCCTCATTTGGATAGTTTCTTTAATGCTTATTTTTTCCTGAACACAACAGTAAGCTTTCTTGAATCTTCTAGCCATGTATGACAGTAAGTGCATCTGTAGCAACTGCAAATCTCAAAGGATATAGCTACAGGACTCATCTTCTGATAGTGCAAAAGACATGTACAATGCCCCAAAACTATCCTGTTTAGCTGCAAACATAGCATGCAACCATCTGAGTGTGTTGTGGGAGGAATGCACTCCTAAATGGTGAAGTTATAAGTGGAAGAGTTTAGAGTCACCAGGAAAAGCAATTGCCTATGTTTATACCCTCTTCCGAAATCTTCTGCTCTTCCTCAGTGCTTATAATGAATTTGAGCCCAGTAGAATTTGGTGGGTACCTCTGCTCCACTTGTTCGGCATTAAATAAAAATTTATGAACAGCTTTCCACATAACTGACTCATTCTTACCACACGAGATTACTAAGAACCAAGGTTGAAATGAGGGAGGCTGTTCTCCAGAGTAACAGAATTTGAGAGCAAGAGTGTACATCAAAGATCGTCTCTACTTCTCTGTGTACTCTTGGGAACCTGAGTAACAGACGTGAGGCTTCCTATCCAGGATGGAGAACTGGGATTAGATTTTCTAGAGTTTACCCTGTGCTCCTTCTGCTGTACCAGTGTCTTACTTATTTGATGTCTTCCTATGTGAAACAGTGATTTCATAAGTGAGAAGTGAAAAAAAAAAAAAAAAAGATTTCATAAGTGAGAAGTAAAAAAAAAAGGTCATCTTGTTCTTGACACATCTGGTAAGCATGCACTCAGATATGATCTATAGACATGTTTTCAAAACTAAAAACCTATCTTATTACTTCTACAAAAGGGAAAATATAATAATTTATGTTAATTTGGTATTAAGATAAGGAAGACAATAACAGCATCTTGTAAATACACTTTCAAAGAGAGTGAAGAAATATAGAACTGTCAACGTGGCCAGTTTCACTAGGAGAATTAAATTTAGATTCTGGCTCTTCAGGGTTTGCCAAGCGGGCTTGGCCACTGAGGGTACGTGGACAAGCCTTTCAGCATGGGACCCTGGGGTGAACTTAGCAGTCAGCTTGTCCTGACCCTTATTTCTGAGAACAACGAGTGCCTAAGATCCTACAGCCGTTTCGGTGGTTTGCTGGCAAAGCTCATTGATGCAAGCTTCTGATGTCTCCTCAGCTGTCTGCCCAGGTACTCTGCTCCTTCCATGGTCAAATAGTCCAAGAATCTCAAAAATATGCTCTACCTGAACATGGTCTCTACACAGACATTTTCCTTCTGGACCAAAATGCTGTGGCATAGCCATGGTGTTAGAGAGTAAGTTTGAAAGTTGAAATGTACGGATGCCTCTTCAAGTTCCAGGCCACTGTGCCTCGTATTCAGTCAGGCTGCCTTCTCTGAGGAACCTAAAATTTTAAGTAATTTTGAATGTGTTTAATAGTTATTTAGAATTTTGTCAGATTCCTCCACGGAGAATGCAAATTCCAGCAAGTGTCTGGACCACACTCCAGTCTTTGCCTCATTGAAGCTTCACTTGAAGTTTTTCTGTAAAATATGAATTTGTGAATGGGAGTTGATGGCGCGAGACTGGGGAGTTATTGGATATTGAATGAGCTGTCACATTACCATAACCTGATTTAGATCCCAAGAAGGCAATTGTGACTGGAATTTTCTGGGCTGAAATGACAATGAGAGAGTTATACACAGAGCGGTTACAACAGACTCAGCCTTGGGAGTGACCGTAAGGGCAATGGGTTGTGACTGGAGGTGAAATTCCTGGGTCTGCAAAAGCCTGCCTTCAAGGAACGCCATCACTAGGGCAAAGAGGGAGAGTTAAATTTGGAATTTTAAGGGCATAGAAAATTTCAGGATCAGAATAACTTGTAGTGGGCGCACTGAATCATAAATCATGAATTAAAAAAATACAGTCACACATCAGTCATCACGGTAAGGTAGCTAAGGCATTGATTTAAATGATACCATTTTAGAACTTTTTAGGAGCAAAAGCTGAGATTTCTAATTCAGTGGGCAATCTTTAGCCTAGACTTCCATTTCCACACTAAGGAGCAGCCTGGCTACTAGTTAGAAGAGCTGTTGTCACGGAACTGTCTGAGGCAGCAGCTCAGGGCCTCCCCCCTTAACAGGGACATGCTTGCCATGAGCTTGAAATCTCCCTCACTTCAGTCCTCTGCACAGTTACGAGGAGTGCAAAGATGACCGCTCACTGCCCCAGAGGGTCACTGCTTCTGCCTGGAGCGGGTGGCCGTGGCTCGGTGCTGACTCACTCTATCACCCTGACGGGGCACATGAGACCCAGAGACACGGGGCCTCACTCAGGTCTCAAGCGCACTGAGGCTGACTCTGCGCCAAGCACTTTCCTAAGTGCGTCTACACATCTTAACTAAGTTAGATCTCAGGATGTCCCCTACAGTGTGTACTATTATCAGCCCCCCGCTTTGCAATGAAGAAAGTTTCAGTCCCTTGCCCCAGGTGGGATGTGGTGGGCCTGGGGTTGGAACCCAAGCAGCTTCATGGCCTACCTCCTAACCACATTGGTACTGAGTCCTTTATCAACACCCAGCTCTATTTTCTGATAGGGCATCTTTGCCTCTTCCTCTGGGCAGGGGGATCATGGCTCAGATCTCACTGTCTTGTTCTCTCACATTTACATCATGGCCCAGAAGTACTGATTTCACTGCAGGCATTTTCTCATGAATAAGTAAGGTTTCTGAGCTGCTGCTTCAGACAGCTCAATTTACAAAAGGTCTACCATTAGCCAGTGAGTGGTCAGTCTTCTCCCCTCAGATTGGGAATGTGAAGACTAGACCAAAGATCGGTCATGGAAACAGAGGGAGATTTAAGCTTTTGCCCCTCAAGTGACACTGTTTCATTAACACCTCAGCTACTTGACTGACTGCGACTGCTTTTTTATTCATGATTTATGATATAATGCACCCTCTACATGTTATTCTGATGCCAAAATTACCTATGCTCTTAAAATTCCAAGTTGAACTCTTCATTTTTGGTCCCAGAATTATTTCATTCTTCTGAACTCTATGGTCAAAAGAAACTCTTGCAAAAATAAAGACTAAAAAAAAAAGGGGGGGAGTTGCAAATCTGGGAAGATATGAAACATATTCATGTCCAGACTGTTCATTTTGAACCAAATGAGTTATGCCTCCCACAGTTGCTTTTGACCGAGCTTTCACTGGCAGCCAGAGCCAGGCTAGCCCATGCTACCCTGTGGTGTCTAGTTTGAAAAATATGTGCATGCAACTAATCACTGAGTAGGCCATTTTCATTAGATTTTATTCATTCACGTTCCTTTATTCACTCAGTACGTTTACTGAATTCCTAGTATGCCTGGTGCAGGAGAGGCCCTGCTTGAAGAGTGCGTAGTCCAGCAGGACCACAAGTCAACATGCACCATAATGCAATGTAACAATTAGAGAAGATTACAAATAAAAAATTATTTCTACAGTTTTCATCAATTTATCTATGAAGCTGGGAAAAAAATCAAAAGTATCTGAATTACTCAACTTAAGAACAATTGTATACCAATAGCTCATTTATAAAGTGGCTACTTGGAACCCAAACCATGTTTTCTTCCAGGTTAGATCACAGAAATTGCAGCTGAATGACATTGCTGTCTCCGTTGTTCTCTACATTTAAGTCCTGGCAGCAGTGAAGAGGAAGATGATGGGAAAACAAACAGAAGGAGGGTAAGAAAGAGAATAGGGTGGAGGCAGCATGAAATGGGGGCAATAACGTGGTCTGACTCTGACCCTAGGTAAGTTCCTTTATCTCTCCGAGCCTCAGTTTCCTTACCTGCAAAAGAGATAATATTACCTAATTCTCAAAAGCATGAAGCATCTGGCAAAGTGTCCAGAACCTTCTTTTGTGGGTAGGAGCTTTCTGCAACTCCTCTATTTTCTGGTGCCCTAATTTACGGACCTCTCAACTTCTCCATCTACATTAGCCAAAATTAGCCCATTCTCTCAAATTATGTTTCACCAAAATTACCTGCCTTTCCTTTTCAGCTATTCAAAACTCTGATTAACTCAGGTTTGTTGATCTCAGCTGGGTGTGAGGAGGAAAACAATCCAATTGAACCAACCCACACAAACGCAAAGGGCTGGACAGTGTCTGAACTCTCCTAGAGTTAGTTGCATTTTTTTTTTTTTTTGAAACTGCTTATTATCCAAAAAGCGTGTCTCAGTGAGAGATTTCAGCCAGCATGCCAAAGTGAAGTCAAAACTTGAGGCACAGTAGGGGAAGGATATTTTGGGCTGGGAAGGTCAGCTCATTTTGTGCACCTGTCCCTGGTCCGCCCCTGCTGCATTTCCTCTTGCACAGTGCCTTTCCTCTCTTCATTTCTGAACCTCCAAGTTCTCTAACGCTTGCCCAGAATGGCTGTTTTGGCAGTAGACCAGAGGTCCCAGAGGTGAGGAGACGAAGGGAGGAAGGCGCATGTGCTCATGCCGTTTATATTCCTGAGTCATTTACAGGTAGGGCTGTCTCTGCCAGGGTTTCGGACACCCTTTATAATGCCTGGATAATAGCTACAGGATTGTTTGGATGTGAGTTTGGATAGAAATGTTCCTTGGCAGTGAAAGTGTAAATTAATGGAATCTCTAAAGACTCTCCAGTGGCCTTAGAAGTAAGTTTTGTAAGAATGATTGCCCTACAAATATTTTTTACCGACCGCAAGCCTTTCATGTTTGAATTGGCATAGATCTTGGAGATCTATTTTGTCCTAGTCCTTCACTTCAAATACAAGGAAACCAAATCCCAGAAAGGTAAACATGAACGGCCCCTCTAATGGCTCTTGTCTCATTTCCTTTGGCTCTTCTGCAGAGCTACAAGAACAGACGTGGAGTGACAGCGGTGAAGTCTGTCCATGTCACTAACTGGAAAATAGGTTCCACCCCAGACGTTGAGCTTCAGCGAGAAGCTGGTGAGTAGAGGGAAGCAGTGCCGAGTGTATGGCCAGTTGTCTGAGGTGTGAGGCAAGGAATCAGGAAGGGAAATTTCCACATTTGCATGCTCAGAACTGCTAACAAAAGGCCATCTCAGTAACACAACTCAACCCCCTGTTCACAGATGCAGTGGTTCGAAGTTGTAGAAATGACACTCCAGCAATTGTTTGGGGCGCTCACTCCATTTTGTGAAGGCTATATTGCATAAGACCACAACCCCTGATGCCCCCTCTTCATACGCTCATTAAGGAAAAAAATTCAATTTGTCAAAAGGCTAAAAATACCTGACTCTTTATGTCACAAAGTGGATGTGAGCATGGAACAAGGTCACCTAGGTAAAAATATTTTATAAGCCAAGAATGTACACAAATGCAAGGTGTTCCCACTCTGCTAACCATCTCATGCATGACTTTTTTACTCTGTCTTTCCTCCATCAAAGTTTCTCTTCAGGCTGGCATAATTCTCCTGATGTCAATCCACTAGTAGAGGTTCAGGTTTTTATGGCTGGGACTTAAATGCACTGCCAGAGGGAGTACGGAGGGTCAGAATCAAAGCTCAGTAGATTTCCAGTTATCACTGCTCCTTCACATTCCTCTGAGAAGTGCAGGTCAGTGGGCAAATGCTCTAGTGCCTGCTGGGGATATTTGACCCGGAAAATAGTGAAAAAATTAAATTAAGATTTATTGTGCCCCCAGCAAAAACAGTTACCGAGTCAGTCAAATGTTAGTGTGACTGAAGCCCACGGTCATAATTGTGATTCTGGACAAGTTCTTAGAACATGTGCCTTCCTCTTAATAAAATGGTTTCATTATATTATGTAATTCTTGATCTTCCATGGAAAATAGTGTCATTTCTCCTTGAAAATCCTTGATTTTCCATTCTCTCTAGCTGGGCATTTTAATTTAATCAAACACTAATCATTGCAAAGAAATTCAAGAAGAACAAAGTAATTTCATTGCTTTATTATCCTTCACCATATCAGTTTCACATATAAACAATGATAATTTTCTCCATTATTTGAAAAGTATATAGATGTATGACCCAGTCAATTATGGAAACTATCCAAAAGTGTATTCATTTTGAAATTACCCAATTAAATAACAAATGGAGTGTATTAATTTTATTTTCTAATGAATGTGTGTTTAGAGATTTAAAAACAAATTACAGCCATTTGTCTAAGATTTTGCTTAAATATATTTCAAGGCTTTATATAAGTAATTCACTTCTCTATTAACCCTGATGATGCATATGGCAGGAACTATCACAAATGTTTTTTAACAAGTCACAGACTACTACTTCTCACAGTAGGGTGGGATTTGCCAGTCTGATTTAAGTATGGCTGGGCAGAAAGTAGCATATAAGATCACAGAGGAGAGATCAGTTTCTAGAGCCCAGAATCCAGGCAAAGACAAGACAGAGGTGAAGAGCATACGCCAGCCAGGGACCGGGAACACCTAGGGGGGAAGATAGAGATAAAGAGCCTGGCAGACAGAAGATCAGCTCTCAGGGAAGCATCAACAGACCAGTCGTGGTTAACGAGGGAAGTGGGTCAGGACCCCTGTGATCACACCACACTGACCACACCACATCATGAAGTTGTTTTTCACCCGGCTTGGCCTATTTTGCAAGTTTAATAAAAGCCAGGGAGATTCTCCTGAAACATGTACACTTTTCTTGCAATTTGAGGCATTCATGGTTCATTGATGGTACTCCCTAAACCCTTAAGTGTCCATGGACCCCAACAAGAAAACTACTCTCACTTGATGCAGTCTTATTTTGTTAGGAGATCTACATCTTACTAGATGGTCATAGTTGAAGGTTAATTATCATACACAGCATTTTCCTGATCCTTAAGATAAATCAGACAAATTCCTAGGTTTCTAGTTCCCCTACTAATGAGGAATTTTCATAAACCCTTGCATCTCCATTCACTTATCTGAAAAACCCAAAACAACACAAAACAACAACAAAACAAACAAAATACAAGCAGCCAGACAGGGCAAAAGACTGACAGTTTTCTGAGGTTGCCCAACTGCAAAGTCTTCTTCACGCACCTCCATCAGCAATTTGGAAAGCTAGTGTCTGGAACACGAGTGGCATTTTTAGACTATTTTGTATCATGTTTTTACTCAACCTGACGTGATGCTATTACAGAAAACTTCATATGTGTTCTGGGCAATAGAAAAGCAGATCCTTCAATTACATGAAGTACATAGTTTCTCTACATCTGGGTCTCAAGGAGGTCTTTGATAAGCCTCACATGAGTTGTGTTTTGTGCACAGCGATTAGCCAGGCCCAGACTACAAGATATCTTGCAAAACGGAGGTAACACGGCCATTATTTTGGATCTACACTTTGGTCAGCAGTCAGTTTTTCTAAACTCTATATTCACTTAAATAAAGCAAGAAGATGAATAATTTATGAATAATAATTTAGATCAAGCATGCTTTTTTACCTGAGAAACTTCAAAATAATTGGGTAAATTGCTTAATTTTATTCAATTTTTTTTACCATTTCACATATGGGCATTTTTTTTTGTAACGCATTGTATGCAATGAAGTTAAGACAATAATGATTTTTTTCTCTGAAATTGGAAGGCATTCATTCCTTTAAAATTGTGACATTTACGTTGAAAAAACCCTGACATTTATGTTTATGCAACTCATGATTTTCACTAATTGCTATGCATATGGAAGTAAAATCCTTTATGGCTTTTAAAAAATGTTCAAAGATATCACATTTGAACTCCAAAAGCCCTGTTAGGCAGACAGAAAAAATAAATAAAATAAAAAAGACAATAAACAAACAAATAAGCAAGTGAACATGGACACAACACCATTTATGTGGTATTCTGTTTAAAAATGCATAACCTGGATCTAAACAGAAGGAAATGTCTGAAAAATTCGAAGCGAGAAACATTCCTTAAAATGGCTGATCTCTGTTCTGAAAACACGTCATATTCTTTATGTTCTGAAAACATAAAGAATAGTGAAGTGTTCCAGATTAAGGAACATTATTGGGGCAATTGACAGAATTTAAATATGGACTATATATTAGGTCAACGTTAAATTTTATGAATTTTACAATTGTACTTTAGTTACATAACCATACATCTTTATGTTTAAGAAATACACATCTAGACATGAGATCTGTGACTAACTCTTTTTTTCCCCCAGCTTTACTGAGATATAATTGACATATAACATTGTGTAAGTTTAAGGTGTACAATGTGTTGATCCAGTGGTGGACATTTAGGTTGTTTCCATATCTTGGGTATTGTGAATAATGCTGCAATAAACATAGGAGTGCAGACATCTGTTCAATATCTTGTTTTCATTTCTTTTGGATATATACCCAGAAGTGAGATTGCTGGGTCACATGGATATTCTATGTTTAATTTTTTGAGGAAGCTCCATACTGTTTTCCACAGTGGCTGTGCCAATTTACATTCCCACCAACAGTGCACAAAAGTTCCCTTTTCTCCACATCTTCCCAATACTTGTTATCTCTTGTCTTTTTGATGATAGCCATTCTAACAAGTGTGAGGCAATATGCCACTGTGGTTTTGATTTACATTTCCCTGATAAATGGTGATGTCCAGTACCTTTTCATGGACCTGAAAGCCCATTTGTATGTCTTTGGAAAAATGTTGATTCAGTTCCTCAGCAATTTTTTCAATCAGATTGTTTTTTGCTATTGAGTTGTATGAGTTCTTTATATATTTTGGCTATTAACCCGTTATCAGGTATATGATTTGCACACATTTTCTCCCATTCCATAGATTGCCTTTTCATTTTGTTGATGGTTTCTTGTGCCTGTGTGGAAGCTTTTTAGTTGGACACAGTCCCACTTATTAATTTATTTTGTTGCTTCCCTTTTGATTTCTTCTTTGAACCATTGGTTGTTTAGGAGTGTGTTGCTTAATTTCCATGTATTTGTGAGTTTTCCAGCTTTCCTCCTGTTATTGATTTCTAGTTCACACCATTGTGGTCAGAAAAGATAGTTGGTATGATTTCAATTCTCTTAAATTTGCTAAGACTTGTTTCATGACCTATCATATGATCTATCCCGGAGAATGGTCCACGTGTGCTTGAGAAGAATGTGTATTCTGTTGTTGTTGGAAGGAATGTTCTGTAAATGTTTGGTCTAAAGGGTGGTTCAATTCCAATGTTTCCTTGTTGATTTTCTGTTTGGATGATCTTTCCATTATTGAAAGTGGGGTATTGAAGTCCTCTGCTATTATATTTATCTCTATTTCTCCCTTCAGATCTATTAATACTTGCTTAATATATTTAAGTGCTACAATGATGAGTGCATATATATTTATGATTATTATGTCTTCTTGATGAATTGACCCCCTTATCCTTGTATAATGACTTTCTTTGTCTCTTATTACCCTTTTTGGCTTAAATCTACTTTGTCTGATATAAGTATAGCTACCCCTGCCCTCCTTTAGTTTCCACTTGCATGGAATATCTTTTTCCATCCCTTCACTTTGAGTCTGTGCATGTCATTGAAGCTGAAGTAACTCTCTTGTAGGCAGCATATAGTTGTTTACTGTTTTGTTTTGTTTTAAATTATGGTAATTTTATTTTATATTTATTTATTTTTGTGTGTGTGAGGAAGATCAGCCCTGAGCTAACATCCATGTCAATCCTCCTCTTTTTGCTGAGGAAGACTGGCCCTGAGCTAACATCCATGCCCATCTTCCTCCACTTTACGTGGGATGCTGCCACAGCATGGCCTGACAAGTGGTGTGTCGGTGCGTGCCCGGGATCCAAACCTGGGCCGCCAGCAGCGGAGCACACACACTTAACCGCTACGCCACTGGGCCAGCCCCGGTTACTGTTTTTTAATCCATCCAGTCACTCTGTGTCTTTTGATTGGAGAATTCAATCTATTTACATTTAGAGTAATTATTGATAAGTAAGGACCCACTAAAGCCATCTTATTCCTTGTTTTCTTGCTGTTTTGTAGTTCCCTTGTTCCTTTCTTCCTCTCTTGCTGCCTACCTTTGTGAATTAATGATTTTCTGTATTGATATGCTTTGATTCCTTTCTTTTTAATGCTTTTTTGTGAATCTTCTGTAGGCGTTTGCTTTGTGGTTACTATTAAGCTTATAGAAAACATCTGTTATATATATCAGTCTATTTTATGCTGATAAAAACTTAACTTTAATCATGTACAAAAACTCTACCCTTTTAGTCTCTCCTTTTATTTTTTGATGTCATAATTTACATCTTTTTAAATTGTGTATCCAATAAAATTATTGTAGTTACAGCTATTTTTAATACTTTTGTCCTTTAACCTTTATACTGGAGTTAAGTAGTTAACACACCACCATATTACAATATTGATGTGTTCAGAATCTGACTATGTACATTTACCAATATGTTGTATATTTTCATGTTACTGATTAGCATTAGCATTCTTTCAATTCAGCTTGAAGAACTCCTTCCAGCAGTTTTTGTAAGGGAGGCTTAGTGTTAATGAATTCCCTTAAAGCTTTTGTTTGTTAGGGAAAGTCTTTATCGTGCTTTTATTTCTGAAAGACAACTTTGCTTGGTAAAGTATTCTTGGTTGCAGCCATTTGAATATATCATCCCATTCTCTCCTGGCCTGCAAAGCCTCTGCTGAGAAATCAGTTGAGAGCCTTATAGGGGTTCCCTTGTATGACACAATTTTTTTTCTCTTGCTGCTTTCAAAATTCTCTCTTTCTCTTTGATTTAGGCAGGTTTATTATAATGGGTCTGAGAGAAGATCTTTTTGGATTTAAATTTTGGGGTTACCTATTAGCTTCATGAACTTGGATGTCCAAATTTCTCCCCAGGTTTGGGAAGTTCTCAGCCATTATTTCTTTAAATAAGCTTTCTTCTTCTCTTTCTCTTCTCCGCTGGAACTCCAATGATGAATACGTTACTTCTCTTTCCAGTACCCCAAAAGTCCTGTAGGCTTTCTTCATTCCTTTTCATTCTTTTTTCTTTCACTCCTCTGATTGGATAATTTCAATTGATCTGTCTCTAGCTCACTGATTCTTTCTTCTGCTTGGTCATGTCAGATGTTGAAGCTCTCTATTGAAGTCTCCAGTTCAGTTGTATTCTTTAGCACCAAAATTTGTTTGGTTCTTGTATGTTTTCTATCTCTTTGTCAAACTTCCCATTTTGTTCTTGTATTGTGTTCCTAGTAGTGTTAAATTGTTTACACGTGTTCTCTTGTAGCTCCCTGAGCATCTTTAAAACAATTATTTTGAATTCTTTGTTGGGCAATTCCTGGATCTCCATTTCTTTGGGGCCAGTTACTGAAGGTTCACTGTGTCCTTTGGTGGAGTCGTGTTTCCCTGATTCTTCACTTTCCCTGTGGTCTTGTGTAGGTGTCTGTGCATGTGTAAAAGGACTAACCTTTTCCAGACTTTATGGATTGACTTCAGCAAGGGAAGACTTTCATTTGCAGGTGGGGGCATGCTAGAGTGTGTTGTGACCGTGGGTCTAGTGGTGCAGTGTGCCAAGTGTGGGGCTGTGTGGCAGTACCACATCCAGGGGGCTGTGATGTCCCTTCAGCTCAAGCCACTAAGGTCCACAGCAATGACAATTGTTAGTTCTTGGCACGTACCGGGGGGTGTCTTGCTAAAATTTCTTAAGTGGACTCCAGAGCACTTGCAGAGTTGTTTTTGCTCATGGAAAGCTGTCTACTAGTTGATCTTTGTTGGGGGACCGAGGCTGGGGGCTTCCACATTGCCCACATTGCCATTTTGGTGAAATCATTCTGCAACTAATTCTTAAATGGTTTACAACAAACCAATAATTTGTGTGTGTGTGTGTGTGAGAGAGAGAGTGAGAGAAAGCAAATGTGCTAACATAACAATTGATAAATCTCAGTGAATGCATTTTTTCAACCCTTTAAGTTTGAAATTACTTCAGAATACTACTAGTTGAAATATTTCAAATACTATTTGAAATAAAAAGTTAAAAAAAAGATCAGGCAGCATCTCTTTTAGGGAGCACCAGATCTCGTGTGACACCATACTCACCGGAATAAGAGGAGCATTTTGTTTTCTTCGATTTCTCCCTCAGAAACAGTCATAGCTCCAGAATCCAAACTTAGGTCTCTCAGACCCCATAGCCTTCGTACTTTTAATTAATTTTTACTATCAAATAAATTGTTATGTTCCTTATTTAAAGATTCATGTGCCAACTTCCAGTCTCCTTAGAACTAGGAAGAAACATCTTTCTCCTGCTGTCGTGTTAATTTCACCAGGTGCTGCCCTGTGTGAACTTTCTCCTCCAGATCCCAGTCCAAGGAGGCCTCTCGAGTCAGACCCCTCAGCTGAACTCCTGCTCCATTCCTTAGACATCAGGCAAATTATTTAATCCCTTTAAACTGTGCTTCCCACATCTTGATTAACTGAGATAATGCATGTAGAGCGTTTAATAGATGCAACTACTCAAAAAATATAACCTAAGATTTTAATAACATTTTATGAATGATTACTGAGTTGAGGCTTTTATATCACTGTTAATCTCTGTTATCCATGTTTTCTGGTGAACAAAGTTGTTTGTTTTTTTTTGGGAAAATAATTGCTAATAGTATATGTCAGCACAGGCTAGGCCATATGGTAACAAAAACGCCTCAGACTTCCACGGTTTAGCAGAACAAGCAGCAAGCCCTGAGCAGGCCGGCAGGGGCTGTGCTCCACTCCGTAATCTGTCCGGTACCCAAATGGAGGGGTCCCCACCCTGCAATCTGGGGAACACGCAGCCTGCTCGGCCGCAGTGGCGGGAGGGGGGAACCGGGAATCACTAGGATTTAGGTAGGTTGCCTCCACCGGGAAGTGAAGGCGCCGTGTGCCCCCGCACCTCCTTGGGCTGCTCTGCGAGGGGCTGAGCAGAGCATCTTCCGTGCGCCCAGAGGGAGAGGAGAGCTGATGTGCCGACTCTGGCGGCACTCCCCGGAGCTCCTTGCACCACATGTTGCCTGTCTTCTTACTTCTGCTTGAAGGTATATTGTGGTCTTTGTGTTTGTAAACCACTTCAAGTCTTTTTCATAAAAAAAGCCTGTGGAAAATGACCCCTGAGATTTTTACTGGGAAAATTGGATTTATTCGCCATTTTGCTATTTCTGCTTCATATTATTATGTTATTTGAGAAAAATTCTTTGACACTTTGAGAATTTACATCTATTGTGCTTTGTTAGTTTCAAGAGACTTAATCTTCGAGAATTTAGTCATCTTCCAGAACTATTCCACCAAAAGCCCATCCTCAGATGACTTAGAATTATTAGTACTGTTTACATTCCTTGTGGAAGTAAATATTTTCTGGATGTAAAACTTAATGGAATAAGATTAATCTACACAGAACAATGGTGATAATGTACTCTTTCTTAAAACCATTTGTGTATTTGTTAAAATCCAACCCATTTTAATTGTGGCCAGGCACCATGAAAAACAAACAGGCCTAAAGCCCTCAGAGAGAGCTGGTTGTAAAACACACACTTGAATAATGCCAACAAAAACCCGGAAATCCTCAAGTTTACGATTTTGAAAATGGAAGTAATGTGGCTCTGTTTGAAAAGGGATACAGAACATTAAATGCTTCATCTTTTATTTTTCATTTTAAGAATTGGTCTGTAAACATGATGACCGTCAGCCTGTCTTATTATTTTTGCTTCCATGTGGTCAGAAACATAAGAAATGTCTTATTTCTCAGATTATTTTGAAATTTTAACTTCAAATCCTACTGAGAAACAGACATAATGGAGGCAGAGGAAGACAAAGGCTTATTGTTGTGAATTTTTATAAGAGCGTTTTCTTTTAAATACAAGAATGATTCAATCCTGTACTTGATTTGAATTTGGGTACTTAGGAGGTAATAGTTATTCCGGAATTAGGTAGTGGAAACATGGGAAAGATACCTTCACCTCCAGCGTTGGAACTGCCACCTCCTTCCACAGAGAGGGGACCATGTAAACAAAACAGACTGCTCCTGGAGGTCTGCCAGCAGCTTGCGAAGTCACATTTCAACACTCAACTCTCACGCTCACAAATGCAGTCTGTTTGCAAATCTGTTGATTCTGCCTCCAAAGCCCCTCTTGAATTGCTCCTGTCCCCCACACTCAGTGTCATCAGCCAAGTTCAAGCCACCATCCTGATGTGCTCAAACTTCTGGGCTGGTGTGACAGCCTGATGATCTATTCTAGACCTGGGACGGTGTAGCCTCCATTCTGGGCTATGAGAGATGATGTAGAAACACTAATTAATGACTCTCCCCTGCCATTTTTCTCCTCCTGGACACATTCCAATGGCTATTCGTTGCCCACAGGATAAAGTCTAAGCCCTCCGTTGGGTCTTGCCCTGACCGCCCACTGCCCACCTCTTCAGCCTCCTCAGCTGCCACTTCCCTCTTGTTTTCTCCACCTCAGCTGTGCTCTTCTTCTCTCACAGCAGGGCCCTTCGAAGGCTGTAGTGAGGGGTAAAGAAGAGGAAAGAGGAGGATGAAAGTAAAAACTTAAGGAACTATTTGGATAAAGACTGTGAGCTAGTGGGCCACATACAGTAAAAACTAGAATGTTAACAAAAATATTCTTTCTCAACTTACACAGATTGCTACAGACCTTACCTGTTCATCTAATATGGTCTGACTGGATAACTCATTGAGAAAGTATTCATAATTTGGACGTCTGTGTTTGGAAGCAGGGCATGTCTGTGGAAAGAGACCTTAGTGACTGAAGGGAAAACTTTGACTAGGTTTCTGAGTGTAATGTGTTGCTCTAAATTCATGACCTGGTTTCATAAATCTTCCTCTTTATAGGCACAACTGTACAATTTTAGTTTCAGGTGGAGCCCTCAATATTCTTTTCATTGATTTTAAGGCATGCTAGTTCAGGCTAATATATACAAGTCCCAAATTGTGAATTGATCAGTCACTAACCAATTAAACCTGGTGACCATAGTCAAGGGTGGGTCCACCACTTTTATTTGGAAATAACACAAATGGCATGATTAATTGGTTGGAAGTAGGAACTATGGCACGTGCCTTGAAAGTGCATTTGCACGGCAAGCACACAGTTTCTTGCATAGATTTTATGTTTATTTGGGTAACTTTACAGGATGCTGAAGGAGATTACAAGGAGACTAAGCTACAGCCCTCCCAGCCATTACATCTAGCAAAACGGTTAAACCTTTCCCCTTCTGTGCATCGCTGCCCTAATACCACAGTCATTTGTTTCATCTCTTAATTGTCCAGCATCGTGCTGATCTTTGAGATGAGCTTGTCTCAGATGCCTGTGCGTGCTGTCAGCAGATCCAGGGAGGAAGAGTGGCTTACACCTGCCTCTTTCTCAGCATCTGCTACCAT
Source organism: Diceros bicornis minor (assembly GCF_020826845.1). Lineage (NCBI taxonomy): Eukaryota > Metazoa > Chordata > Mammalia > Perissodactyla > Rhinocerotidae > Diceros > Diceros bicornis. The sequence continues at coordinate 33,803,559 of NC_080775.1, forward strand.
GTTTTCTATCTAGCTGAATTTCAATAAATATTTTATGGATGAAGTAATGGTTACCTTGTAAATGTGTCTACTCAGCAACAGAAACTGGCCAGTTTTTATGTGCCAGGTCAAGGGTGCCAAATAGTCTCAAAAGGGAAATTTAAATAATAGTGTTTCTTATTTCTTTTTTGGCATTTAATTTTAGGTGTTAGGCCTTATTATAGAAGTCATAAGGCTTAGTTTCAAATAACCCTAACAGTTGAGAGCTGGAGGGATCTTAGCTAATTAGTCAGTGTACAGATTCAGAAGTGGAGTATCCGAGAGGGCGAGCCTGGTCCCAGTCTCAGAGCTCAGGCTGGATCAAGAACCTGGACCCATAACTTCCTCTCTGGGGCTCTTCGCATGATATGGGAAATGAAAGTGAACACAGCCGAGAGCAGGGCTCCCTTCATTTAGTCCTGGCCTCCATTATCGCTTTTTACTGGTGATAGCTAAAAACATAATTTCAGCTTTGATTATATTTTAAAAGTACACTAATTAAAAGTCTGACCATATGACAAAGTCTCCAGATGGTAGGGACTATTCCTATCAGTGTGTGGATTCACAGAACAGGATCCCATTCGTTCCAGCGGTCTCTGTTGAACCACCAGTAGGCCCTCTCAAGTGTAGCGAATAGGAAAAGAATATAGCTGAAGGAAGGACCTCAGCTTCAAACATTAATTAATTTTATTATCCATAATAGGAAGCATGTTACATATTTAGTATATTTGGCAATCAAACTCTGTAATTTCTCTTTTTTACTCATTTCTAAACCAAAACACTTTACTAAACTGTTGTTACCTGGGGCTTCTGACCTCAGCTTTGACATTCCCCACAAGAACACACACTTCTTTTCTGTGTGAGAGTTGGTAGACAAGGACACCCATCCCTGTAAAATGTGTCTTTCTTTGGTTCTTAAATTATTTTGGTTATTTTAGTGTGGCAAATATTGGCAAATATAATGCACATTTAGAACTGAGAATTTCTTCTTCCTTAACTTCTTCATCAGGTTTTATTACAGAAAAATGTGGAAATGACCCGAAATAATAGACCAATACATCAATTCCATAACATGTGGCAAGTTTAAACTTGAAAATAAAATTTACAAAACTTCTCAGCATGTGAACTTGGCTTCTTACAAACGCCTTGAATCTTAGGCTGATCTAAGTTTCCATCTTTCCTGTCTGTGTTGGCCACTCTGCTTACAGCTCTGAGTTTTAACCTCCCTGCAGGAAATCTGCTAGAGTTCTTTATGTTTCTTCTTTTCTGGGTTTAGTGATTTTTTTCCTATTGTCACCTCTTTGGCGACATTCAAGTGCTGGGCTACATTTTCATTATTATTCAAAAGAAGGATTTTTTTTTAATTGATAAAAGCCTCACTTGCCCTCAACAAAATGAATTTTGCTAATTAAAAGGCTCTGATTCTTAGTGTAAACACCTGTTGAATGCCAAGCTCACGTCTGAGCGTTAATCCAGGAGGCGGCGTGTCAGCTGATTGCAGAGATATTTCATGAGGCATAAACAAGAAGGCAAAAATCAATTATTACTTATTGGGTTTGAATTAATAATTACTGTCATTTCCATCAGCTTCAAATTAGAATTATTTTCAAAGTCAAACTGTTCAGAAAAGAGTCTCACTGGTTTTGGGGCAATGATTTTGTAAGAAAATGTAGGAGAATGTTTATTTTCCATGTCTATCATTTCTACTCATGTTTAAAATTGTGAATATTACTTGCTTAAAGCACCAACTTTTATCTTTTCTGAGATAATATTCAGAGGACTAGTCAGAGTGGCACATGGGAGCTGATAACCTTTCCAGTGCTATCCTCTAATGCCTTTATGAACATTTCGTACAGATATTTATGTGTTTATTTTATTTATTCTGTTTATTTATAGCTCTCCTTATTTCACAAAGGATTTGCTTAAGAATTATTTCAGCGTACAATAAAAAACGAAGAAATATGACATATATATTTTAAGCTTAAAATTTTTTAAGGAAGAAGTCTATGCCTGCTATTATGTTGGGTAAAGCCCATCCAATACTTATGAAAATAAACAATTATTAGGCATAACCATTGAGATAGTTTTAAAATACATCTGGAAATTCTTTTAACACCTCCTTCAAAAAGATGGAGTCTAATTCCTCTTTCCCAATGAGGCTGAACTAGTGACTTGCTTCTAATGATTGAGACGTAGTAGAAATGATGTTGGGTCACCTCTGGGCTCCTGCTCTTACAGAGATACGCATCTTGGAAGCCCTGAGACAACACGTAAGAAGACCCGCTCTCTTGAAAACGCCCTTCTGGAGAGAGATCCCCTGGAGAGACACATAGAAACAGAAGGAGACACCTGGGGAACCCAGCTGTCCAGCCCCCGCGTTTGAGTCCCCCCAACCCTGGCGCCAGACAGAGGAGAGAAGGCTCCTGGTGATGTCCCAGCCTGAGCCCGGCCCGACTGCATCGCCGTGAGGGCACCGGAACCAGAACTGAGCAGCCAAGCCGCTTGGGAGCGCTGGCCTCTCGAGACCGAGACCCCACAGACGACGATTGTGGTTTCCAGCCACCAAGTCTTAGATGATGTGTTAAGCAGTTTAGACACCTGGAACAACTACCACTACTGAGTTGGGTAATTGCAGAGGGTTTTAAAGGCCAAAATAATGAATGCTCCTGCCCTGCAAAGGTTAAATCATCAGGAAAATGTCTTTTAAGCTCAATAAATCTTTAAATGCCCTTTTGCTGGGGGTAGGGAATGATCTGAAATGAATCTAGTAGAAGCTCTTCAAAGCCTCTGTTGGCAGCTGTTGGCCGGGTCTGGCCAAGCCTGGCCTGGTTTAAGTTTGGTCAACTGCAGCAACTCGCCTTCTGATTTAGGTCCTGGCCAACACGCATCTCTTGATCAGAGACTTGGTGCGTGTGTGTGTATGTGTTTACATGTGTCTGTCTGCGTATATGTCTCTGTGTGCGTCTCTGTGTGTCTGTGTCTCTTTTTGTGTGTGTCTCTGTGTTTTGTGTATTTTCCCATTTTACCTGAAGGAATAAATAATAGTACTGTGGTTGCTTTATGTACGAAGTGCCAAGTTCCTAGGAAGAAAATATTGTTTATCAACTGAGCTTTAAAACAGATGTAGGAGAACTCAGGAAAAGAATGAATAAAACCAAAAGGAAAAAAACCTGCCATTTTCCTCCATTATGCACATGAATTTTAAACGAAGTTAAAAATAATATTAAGTGGTCTAAAGGCCTAAATGAACCGTTAGAATAAACTGGTGGGAATTGTCACAACTGCTCGTGTAACTATAGTGTGAACTAAGAGTATAATAATTAAAAAAATCTAATCTAATTGACAATTGTTACCAAATCTTATTTCTTCAAGGGCAGGCTAGTCTGTGTTATACTGCTTAACTCATTCTAAATTAAAAACAAAATCCTGTCCCCCAAGATAAAATTATTTATAGTATGAGTAAAGATTGTTCTATTTCCTGAGTTGTGTGGGATTTCACTTACGCTGTTCTGATGCCTTCTGGGAAAAGATCCACAGAGCCCGAGGGCAGAAATTGTTCCTGGTCCATACCTCCTGTATCATCGGGGAGCACTTGTGTCAGGCATTCAGGAGAAAGAGCGTCCGCCTATCATCCCGGTTCAGCATCCCCCCCGCTGTTCTTAGCACGTGCCCCTGTTCACGTGAGCAAGACAATGGCTGTGTTAGCAACTATTAAAAGATATGTATGTTGAATAAACTGATCAAGGAACTACTATGTTCCCAAATAGTAAAATAAAAATATTATTATCAATTTTAGATATGAAAGTTAATAAATTTATTATAAGCCATGTGTTTCAGAAACACATGGCAGGTTCTGTAGAGATCTGCAGGTATTCACTATATATTTGCCATGGCTGACAAGGCTGCCTCAGCACTGGGAATTGACTGTTGCATGCAAGCCTAGCTCAGTGAGAGCCACCTCCAGAAAAAGTGGGCACTTCTCAAAGTTCACTGCCAGGTTCTTATGGAATTTCATCGGGAAGCACCTTGCTCTACACAACTCTCATTCTGGACAGGGCAGAATTCACATACCCAGTTTTAGTAATTTTAAAGCAGAAATGTTTCCTGTTGGCCTATAATTTAAATTACAATAATATAAAAATTAAATTTTGGTAAATTTTGATGTAGAGTGATAGGTGATCAATAATTGAGTTGAAAGAATATCGTCTTCATTAAACAAAATGAAAATGTTCTTAGAAATTTGTGAAACATTTTACTAGGAAGACTGTTCACTGCAAGGAACAAAGAGCAAACCTCACGGTACTTTGAGGTGGTAAGATACACGCGCAAAACTGAAATCCAGTGTTATGAGTGGTATGTTCTATAAAAGAGGCTCAGAGAAAGTGCTGTGGGTATTTCTGTTAATAATAGCTAATATTTATTGATCTGTATGCTGAGCATTCACCGAGAACTTTACACTTTACTGTTTCTTTTCACCCTGACAGAAGCCCCAAGGTCCTTATTATTATCTCCATTTTATAGATGATACTGAGGTACAGGAAAGTTGAGTGATTTGCTAACTGTCATAAAGTCGTCTGGGGGATCTGAGATTTAAACCCAAGCGATTCAGCTGTGGAACGACGTACCACTGCATTTTCAACCCACAGAGAAGACAGTTACTTCTGGAGGCAGTGGTGGGGGGTGGGGGTGGGAGGGTGATTGTAACTAAACTTAGACACAAACAGGGAGGCTTCCCTCCAGGTAATTTTCAGTCTTTCTTTTATACAGAGTAGGGGAAATTCATCCTACTTCTTCCTTGGAAACACACACCCTGAGAATGAAGACATCTTTTATAATCCCAATTTAGCAACAGCCTCGAGCTGTCCTTACCTTTGGAATGCTGCGTGACTGACTCAGACTGACAGTGATGGAAATATTTTGGCTGACACTTTACCAAAATTTGGATTTATTTATCTCGTTAATATTTTTCTTTAGGCAAAATATATTTGTAATGCCCTTTCTATTATAAAATGGAAATGTTTCCTTTCTTGAGTCAGATGACCCTCCATGACAGGCAACTGAGAAGCAGAAGAAAGGTGGTTTAGATGCCCCCTTAGCACAGTTTAACAAACGAATCTCTTTGTAAAAGGATGTAAGTCTGATCGGGATAGTGCTCCCTTGTATCATTTTGGTTGTTTGAATGTGTCAGTTTGAGCAGAAGTTGCCTGCATTCCTAAAGCAGGATTCCTGCCACGCACACCGCAGTCCTGAACATGGCTCCTGATGGAAGGGATGTGACCAAGCTGTCACACTGGGTTCCTTTCCACTGACGAGGCCTCTCAAGGTGTGAGATTAAAGCTGTGATCCAGCCCTGAAACAGAGATTGGGGCTCCCCATGCTGGGCTGCTGCTCCCCTCATGGGCTGCCTTATCAAGAATCCTATAAATAAGCCATATCTTGTGATATGTCCTTTACATCGATAAGATTCAAATATGCTGAAAATCTAAGTTGAACCCTGAATATATATTTTTAAAAGTATGTATATTTATTTAAAAAGTATTCTCACAGCAGAATTGTTACTTAGCCACAGGTGTAGGCTTGTGCATCTTGGTTTGGGCATGTCCAAGCGTGAGGAAGATGTTGGGGAAGATTAGGGTTAAAAAAGAAAAACATAATCATTCTTGAAAAGGAACATCCCTAAAAAGGACATTCTTTGCTGAGTCCTTATAAAAAGTTTAATTGTCCAGATGCTTCATGCAACAAATGTCAAATTTATCTCAATTACCTGGATAAGTTAGCCAGAAGTATTTTGTAGATCTGAAATCCTTACCTCCACTTCTTGTTGTTTACACATAAATATTAATAAACAGAGACCTAGGGTACTGCTTTTTCTTTGGAACTTCTTTCCCAATCCCCAACATTATTAGATGTCTTCTCCCTTATGGTAGTCTTGAAAACTGCAGCCCAGTAATTAGCATCCTTGGAGATGACATAATGCCATATTATATGAGGATCCACAGAGTACCTAAAAGATAGGGGTCATGTCTTCAAGGGCATTTGATCAACATCCTTGATTTGTATGTTTGAGAAGGCACCCTCATGGGCACTTTGTATTATGTCCCTATGTCCAATATTTATTTCCCTGTTATTAACAATCACACACAATCACCATACTGGCTCACTGGGTTGCTGGTATGTCTAGTATCTCGGTGTATCATGGACCAGGTGGGAATGTGTTAAGTTTGAAGGGTGAGGATGCTAAGATTTTGTGGTGGGAGAAGGTAAGGCTTTATTCCATGGCTTGGAAGAAAGGGAGGGATAGGAAACTGAGGCCAGAACAGAAGAGTGAAGCCGTGGCCTTTGACAAGCGGCTCACAGGTGGGCATTTCAAAGGACTGAGACCTTGTGAGAGGTGGAGAGGGAAGTCAGAGGTCAGAGCACTTACTATCCTAACCACCAGGTTAATATTTGGTTTTGCAAACTGGTTAAAGATGTGGCCCCATGTAGAGCTGAGATGGAGAATGTCAACTCACTTCAGGTAAATCTCGAGGACGAGAGTCCTACAGGCAGTTGGAATAAATTCCAAATAACCAAGCAAACAGAGTAATTGTCAGAAAAAAATCCTCACTTACAAAATGGAAAAAAAACCTTTCTATCATGGTTACAAGGCCTCACATTTGTAATTTGCAAATTCCTCTTTAAGAGAGAGCTAACTTTTTTTCTGAGTCCTTAGTAGATGCCAGGCCTGTGCTAAGTGCTTTACCTATGTTTTCCTCTGTGATCACTTAAGTACATCATTGCCTTTATGAAAGCAATGAGTTAATCCTACTCACGTGGGCCCAAATGACCAAGCCTCCACATGGAAGAGGATTGCCTGCAGAGCCCGCAGGACAATGTGGTATGTTACTTTAGGCCTATTTGACAAAAACAGTAAATTTTGTTCCAAAAGCTGTGTGGCTGCAGATACTGTGAGCAGCAGGAAAGCCTTTTCACAGTTCAAGGAACCTTGCTGCCTGACATGAGAGCTGCCAGGGATGGCAAATATCACATATTTCTTTCTATTACTACTTTATATTGGAATAAATTTGCCCACCAATCCATCACACTAGTGTCCCAACAAATAGCCTGTATTCTAATATTCACATGGAGGAGAATGTTCTTTAAAAAGTAATATTCTATCAGATTTTACATTCCCTTTTGTATCCAAATGCACAAAAGGAAGGTTGGAATTCTAATTGGAAATGTTTTCAGTAAAATTCATTCTCCATGACAAAATTAGGTAACCTTATTCTTTTCATAGACTATTTTTCTTCCAAAATCACATAGGGGTTTTCAAACCTATTGTCTTGAATGTCAAGTTTAATTCTTTGGTGCTGAACTGAAGACAAGACTGTAGCAAATTAGAAAAGTGTTCAGATAATAACCACCCACAAGAAGACAAAAGGATTGGCTTTGAATTGAAAAGATTAAAGGGACTATGCTCGTTTAACCTGAAGAGAATGGTTATTTAATGATAATCTTTATATACACATGCATGATTGCTATACAGGAAATGGCCAGGGATTGTTTTCTGTCTTTACTCGGAAAAATAATAGGAAGAAATGGAATTCAGCAGCAGCATAAACGGTTGAATTCAGACTTTAAAAAGACCTTGACAGAGGGATTACTAAATATGTGGAAGAACACCAGAATGTCTTCTTCAGATGTTAAACGGAAGTAAGATGGGCGATCATCTAATTGCCTATCTTAGATATGATCTTGCCTGAAGGCAACAAGATTAACTTACTAAATTCAAAGATTTACACAGGCTTCTGCTATTTTATTTTATGCTATTTTGGCATTTAAGTTTGTGAAACATAATCCTAAAAAACATTAAAGCATGGGAAACAAATTCAGTCAGAACCATAAAAAAATCCATTGTTGTATAGGACTGGTCTGAGACAGCCTCTTCCATTTATCGGAGGCAGGGAAGGCCCTGAGATCTGCGGCATTTTCAGATTTTCATTTGAAATGATTTTTTTAAAATGATCTAAAAGAAATTGGGTGATTCACTCCTTAAAATAAATAATATAAATTTAATTAGAACATAGTAATGTTTACAAAATAGATTTCAAAATAGAATTTTGGATAATCTTTATAGCTATAATGGAATGCTTGGAATAAAACGTAAAGTTAACATGTAACTAGACGATACACTTATCTTTTTTTTAAGACTAGTTTTAGATTTGCAGAAGAATTGTGAGGATAGTACAGAGAGTTCTCATATACCCCACATCCAGTTTCCTCTGTTACTAACATCTTACATCAGTTTGGCGCATTTGTTACAATTAATGAATCAATATTGATACATCATTGTTATCCAAAGACCACACTTTATTCAGATTTCCTCAGTGTTTATCTAATGTTCTTTTTCTTCTGCAGGATCCCATCCAGGACACCACATTACATCTAGTCATGTCTCCTTGGGCTCCTGTCGGCTGTGACAGTTTCTCAGACTTCCCTTGTTTTTGATGATCTTGACAGTTTTAGGAGGACTGGTCAGGCATTTTGTACGACGTCCCTCAAGTGGGTTTTGTCTGCTGTTTTCCTCATGATTGGTCCTGGGTGATGGTTTTGGGGAGGGAGATCACGAAGGTAAAGCACCATTTTCATCACATCAGATCGAGGACACATACTGCCAACATGACTAATCACAGCCGACGTTGACCTTGATCTCCCCGCCGGGGGGTGCTTGTCCGGTTTCTCCACTCCAAGTTTCTTTCCCCCCTTTTCACACTGGCCTCTTCGGAGGGCAGTCACCACGCACAGCCCACACCTCAGCAGCGGGTGGTGTGCTCCACCTCCTCAAGGGCACAGTGTCTGCAGGAATTATTGGGACTTCTTCTGCTTCAGGGGCATGTTTCTTCTCCCTCTTTGTTTATTCGATCATATATTTATATCAGTATGGACTCGCAGGTATTCGATTTGTGCTTTGAATTAATCTCCAACACTACTTTACTCATTTGTTGCTCAAATTGTCCAGCTTTGATCATGCGGATGTTAGGTTGGCTACTATGCTCCTTTGACATACCCCCATCACTGTTTTTGTTTTTTTAACAGTCTTTACTTTCTGGCACTACAAGATTCTCCAGGCTCATCTTATATGTTTCCTGCCTCAGTCCTATAACCAGGAATTTCTCCAAGTATCCCTGGTTCCTTTCATTGGAAAATGGTATTAGAAACTAAGATCTGGGTGCTTGTGTGCTCATTGCTACTGTGTGTTATTGCTTCTAGGCCCATTGAGCTGACAGAGGAAGGAGAAGTATGTATATATACTAACCTACTTATATACACATATTTATAACTATTTATATATGTAACCATCTGTATCTACATTAAGCTCAATATGAGTTCATAGTGATGTTTCTAACTCTAGTCTATTACTACATGTATCAAACACGACCTCCTTTCCTAGCTTATCTGTAAACTCCAGCTCCTACGGAGAGCAGCCTGGCTTTCACTGTCCACCCCACATTTACTCAGTTGTTCAGTTACAGTGTACGTAGAGAGCACTACCAGAATTGTTTGCCAGGACCCCCGTGGGAAACAACTGCAGCTAGGGCACAGCACTGCGTGCGGTTCCTTTGTCTCCAGTCCTACAGAGCCCACTCATTCCACATCACTGAGGTCAGCATCTTCCCTCACCCCACCCCCCGCTTCAGTGAAGTTGTTTCATTTAGTTGTGGTAACATTAGATTCTTTTTCTTTTTCCGGTCTGTATTCTATCCTGATATCTGCCAAACTCCTGAACAAGTTTTTAAAATTGGATGTATTAAGGTTCATTCTTAGCACTGTAAACTTCTATGGGTTTTGACAAACGCGTCATGTATCTAGCATTACATTTTCATAGAGTAGTTTCACTGCCCTAAAACAGCCCATGTGGTTCATCTTTTCAGTGCTTCACTTCTTTCTCCAAACTCCTGGCAACCACTCACCTTTTAACTATTGCAGCTGTACCTTTTCCAGGATACAATATAATTGGCATAATACAATAAGTAGCCTTTTCTGACCGGCCTCTTTGCTTATCATTATGCATTTAAGATTTTTCCATGTGTTTTCATGACTTGATAGCTCATTTATTTTGACTCTTGAACTGTATGGACGTACTACAACCAGTTTATCCATTCACCTATTGAAGAACGTCTTGGATGCTTCCAGTTTTGGTGATTATGAATAAACTGCTATAAACAGTCACGTGCAGGTTTTTGTGTGGACATAAGTTTTCAAATCAGTTTGTTAAACACCTAAAAGTATGATTGTTGGATGATATGATAAGACTATGTTTAGCTTTGTGAGAAACTGCCAAACTGTTTTCCAAAGTGGCTGTGCCGTTTTCCTTCCCATCAGCCATGAACGAGAGCTCCTGTTGCTCTGCGTCTTGGCCAGCACTTGGTGTTGTCAGATTTTAGGATTTTAATTATTGTAATAGCTGTGTGGTGGTATCTCATTCCTGTTTTAATTTGCAATTCTCTAATAACTAATGGTGCCAACCATCCTTTCTTATCCTTATTTTTCATCTGTATATCTTTTTTATTGAGGTGTCTGTTCGGAACTTTTGACTGTTTTTTAATTGGATTTTTTTTCTTTTGTTGAGTTTAAAGATTCTTTGTATATTTTGGATACAAGCCCTTTATCAGATATATGTTTTGCAAATATTTTCTCTTAATGTGTGACTCGGCTTTCTATTCTCTTAACAATATCTCTGGCAGAGCAAAATATTTTTCATTTTACTACCAGTCCAATTTATCATTTTTTTTTCTTTCATGGATCATGTGTTTGGTGTTATATCAATAAACTCATTGCCAAACCCAAAGTCTTACAGATTCCTCCTCACATTTCTTCTAGAAGTTTTATTGTTTTTCACTGTCTGTCAGCTTTATGATCTATTTTTTTTTTTTTTTTTTTTTTTTGTGAGGAGATCAGCCCTGTGCTAACATCCGCCAATCCTCCTCTTTTTTTGCTGAGGAAGACGGCCCTGGGCTAACATCTGTGCCTATCTTCCTCCACTTTATATGGGACGCCGCCACAGCATGGCTTGCCAAGCAGTGCGTCTGTGCGCGCCCGGGATCCGAACCAGCGAACCCCGGGCCGCCGCAGCGGAGCGCGCGCACTTAACCGCTTGCGCCACCGGGCCGGCCCCAGCTTTATGATCTATTTTGAGTTAATTTTTGTGAAAGGTGTAAGATCTGTGTCTGGGTTCTTTTTTTTTTTGGCGCAATTGTTGCGTCACCGTTTATTGAAAAGACTACCCTTTATCCGTCGAATTTTCTTTGCTTCTTTGTAAAAGCTCAGGTGACTTCATCTACGTCAAGAAATACCAATGATAACTCTCATATATTGTAGGTTTACTGAACATGTATAATGAAATTTTGTTAGATATTTAGAGTATTTGAGTATTGATTAAAACAAAATGGTGAAGAGGAACAGGAAAAGAGATATTTATAAAGAAATGAAATAAATCTATGCCATAATTGGATCTCTACACTTTTAGGTTATAACTAGGTCTGTGGAATAGAAGTGGTTTGATCTGACACCAAATTAAAGAAGAGCAAAGAAAGGAAGCATCCAAACATTCTACACAATCATTGTGAGGAGGAGCCAAGAGTGGAGGAGGAGACCTGAGGTCAGGCTGACTGGGCTGGAGTTTGCCCTGCACATGAGATGAACTAGCACCTCAGGTTTGATGGTTAATTTTATGTCCCAAATTGACTGGGCCATGGGATGACCAGACAGTTGATCAAATATTATTCTGGGTGTTTTTGTCAGGGTGTTTTTGAACGAGATTAACATTTTAATGATATAGCCCGTAAAGAAGACTGCCTTCCAAAATATGAATAAAACTAATCCAGTCAGTTGAAGGCCTGAATAGAACAGAAAGGCTGACCCTCTCCTGAGTAAAAGAGAATTCCTCCTGCCTCACAGTCTTCAAACTGAGACATTGGCTCTTCCTGGGCCCTAGAGCCTGCTGGCCTTTGGACTGGGACTATGCCATCGGCTGTTCTGGCTCTCCAACTTGCTGACTCACCTTGCAGATCTTGGGACTTGCCAGCCTCCATAGTTGTGTGAGCCAATTCCTTACAATAAATATTCAGCTATCATCTGTTTATCCTATTGGTTCTGTTTCTTACTAATACATCAGGTTTCCCTTTATATTCTTGTTCAGTAAACACTTATTTCTACTTTGTAGAACTCAATTATCATTTTGGAAGGGACAAGTCATCTTGGCAGAAGAAGATTCTTTCTGGTCAATTGGCTGAAGCCTACAACAGGACCACTTTTCCCCTCAGCCTTCTCCTTCCTCATGTGCCAAGATAAAAAGTCATGGTCATGATGGCTGAGAAAGCCTGAGTCACACACCTGAGTCTGTTGTTTTGCTACCATTGAGCTGTCTGGACTACATTAACTTTGCAGTATTAACTAATCCAGCAAAGTTGTGCTGAAGAAGGAAAAGAGGCACAGGGCTCCCCCAAGGGCAACGTGTGATTTAGAAAGTGGAACACCACTTTACCCCTTTCCTGCTCTTAAGGGGTGGACTTGTCTGATTTTAGAGTTGCTACAAGGGTAGCTCACTCTGCAATTAAACAGGGTCCCAGAACTTGAACCTTGGAAGTGAAATTTGTTCAAGGCAAAGATCCAAGTCTTCATTCCGCTTGAACGAAAGAGCAAGATTAAAAGAGAAAAATGGCTGCATTGAGGATGGAAGACAGAACTCTATTTCACCTCGGTCTGTTTCAGCAGTTAATTTCTTCTCAAGAGGGACATTAAGTCTTTCTACCTGGCAGACAGGCTCTAGCTGTTTAAATCTGGTGTGGGCCATGGAATGGGGTGAATGATTAGATTTTTGCATGAGTCATAGAAAGACAAGGTGCGTGTTATTTTCCCCTGCATTTTATCATGAAATATAGGCTATCCTTCCACTGAGTATTTGCTTAACCAGGTCATAGGAATTCTTAATTTAGAAAGAGGAAAACACAACATCTGAGAACCAGGCCCAGCATATTTGAGAACATTTACAGGTGTTTCTGGACAACAGGAAGACACTTGTTTACTTGGCCTGTACTTCACCAATATCTTCAATATTACATAATCACATTATTATGATTGCAGGGCCTTACTGGGAAATTTAATTTTGTTACTCACCTCATTTTGCCAGTTATTGTCCATTTATATTTTGGCTCAAAGTCATGTTGTACCTGAAGTAATAAAACCTACATTCCAGAGAATAGAGGTATCTGGTCCCAATCTGTCTGTGACCCTGAATATAACCTTGGTATAGAGTCCCTATAGCCAGTGCCTAGTCATAGTGCTCGATGCCTCAGAACATACTGGAGCACAGAGAATCACCAGGAAACGTTTGTTGAACAGACTCCCTACCCGCCCAGGCCAGGATTCAATGGGAACATTGTAACTGCTTTTTCCCTGCTTAGAGGAAGGACACTACAGATTAATCAGTCTGGCTCACATTACAGGGAAAGATGCTGAGGAAGGTTCCAGGAAAATGGCGGTAGTGTTTCGGTAAAATGAGAACACGTTTTTGAATATTAGAAATGAGAAAATGAGTTTCAGTGAAAAGGCAATATTTTCTCTGTCATCATTACAAGTTTTATAGCTAAAAAAATGCTATTCACCAAATTACAGTATTATGTTAGTACCAAGAGGGCTTTTCCTACCTCAGTAAAACTCAGAATTGCTCACAGTCTTTCCATGTATATAGCTAATAGTGAAAATAGCTCTCCTCGTTGGTGATATTCTCTTCCCGTGTTCACCACTTTTGACGCCAGGGAAGGGAACGTGTGTGACTCTTCTGCTTCAGTGAGGGGCTCCCTCACTGTACCTCTGGGTTGTTTGTTTCTAAATAAAGTTATCAAGAGCTGAGAGGTTCTAAAAGAGCTGAGAGGTTCTATAAAGGCCGAGAGGTTCTATAAGGGTCGTTGGTTGAAGAAAGATGTTCATCTCATAGAAAATAAGGACATGTCTCCTTCATGGAACGTATGGGCCCATTTTGAGATTTATAAAGCATTAATGTCTCTATGAAAATCTATAAAGCGTTAATAGGTAAAACTATTTTTGGTTAGAGTAGCTTATTAAGTCTTGGTTTCCACATGCCCTCTTGAGATATTTGCCGCAGAGTTGTTCATCTTGTATTAACACACAAAACTCACTTAATTACTGCAGGGTACATTCATGGCATCACTCCTGATTACTCAATAGAGTTTTGAGGCTGAAATGGTTGGATTTCAGCTATACATGATCAAATAAATAATATTCTCATGTAACTTGTTTCAGGCTGCCTCTTAATTTCCTTTCCAAGTAGGCATCTGGTTTTGAATTTGGCTCCGCGTGGCCTTGAAGGGCAGTATTCATAAGACTGGAGTCTGTGATGCCTCTGGCCTTTGCAGGGGGTGTCAGAGAAGCTGTGCCATGTAGTGCTTGGGGCAGGATCGCTTTTCAGAGCATTATTCAATTTTGGTTGTTGGCTCAACTTGCTCACCAGAGACTACTATTTCCAGCTGCACTGCGAGCTCCCCCACGGTTTAATTCTTTGCTTATTTTTTTTAGAAATCCTCCGTCCAAGCACCTCAGTAACGTGCCAAAGTGTGACGATGACTTCACACCTCAGCTCATTCACATCCTCAAGGAGAGAAAACAATTTGCAACTGAATCCAGCCTCACTAATACCAACCTGACCAATTCCCCTTGCTTGTCAGCCACTCTGGAGACTGCTGGGCAAACCCAGATTTGTCAATAAATGTAGATATGATATGATTGTGGAATATGCTATATATTTGACGATTTGTCTGTTGACATTACGTTTATAGAGAGTCTTTAAACAGCTCATGGATTAAATCAAATCTGGTGCTTTAAAGCACCTAAATAGAAAAGTTATGCATACTTAACATTTATACTGTTATGATGTATTCACCTTAGACATGCACATAATAGAAATGCCTGTACCATCCAGGTGTTTATTGAACAACCCAATGTCATTGCTATCTTCTCAAAGACATCAGAACCAATGTTATCAGTCTTGCTTATGTTAGTATTTAAAGATATCCTTAAATAAAGTGTCCTGATAGAAAAATATAAATATTTATCAAGCACTCAGTATAGAACAGGGACTGATCTAGACTTTGAAGATATGGCAGGGAACAAGACAAGCAGAATCTTGGCTTTCATGGAGTTTGGGTTTCTCTCTCTGTGTGTGTGTGTGTGTGTGTGTGTGTGTGTGTGTGTGTGTGTGTGGTGTGTAGGGGAGGTTAGTGAACAGATAAGTAAACACATGTATAAAGTTAGATAACGAAAAGTGCTATCCAGAGAATTAAAATCGGCTTACGCAACAGGGAGTAACGGTGTCTACTTTAGATTGGGTGGTCAGGGGAGGGGTTTCTGTGGACACATTTGAGCTCATTCAGACAAGAAGGAGCCAGGCGCGGGGTGATCTGGTGGAGGAACATTCTGGGTGGTAAGATATTCGTTTAAAGTTCCCGAGGCAGGAATGAACTTGGCCTATTCAAAGAGCACATGGACAGCAGCCTTGGCTGGAGAGCAGCAAGTGGTGGGGAGAGGGCGGGGAAGACGAGGAAGCCGGAGCTGCGGGTGAACGCGTCTTCACGTGCAGCCTGCGCACCCTGCATCCACGCTGTGCTAAGCCTTTCGCGCCCATGAAAACAGCCCCGCGGGGCGGCCCCGTGGCTTGGTGGTTAAGTGCGCGCGCTCCGCTGCTGGCGGCCGGGTTCGGATCCCCAGTACGCACCGAGGCACCGCTTCTCTGGTTCTCCGGCCATGCTGAGGTCGCGTCCCACATACAGCAACTAGAAGGATGTGCATCTATGACATACAACTATCTACTGGGGCTTTGGAGGGGGGGAAACAGCCGGAGGTGGGTACCAGTGTTACCTTCGTACTGGAGATGAGGAAACCAAGGCGCAGCCTGCTGGTAGCCTGTGCAGGTCATGCGGTGGCCATCGGGCTCTGTGCTCTCCATCCTCAGATACTGCAGTTAGTACAGAGTTTGGATATCATACTAAGTGTGAGGAGAGTGTTGTACTGGAAGGTTTTACCAGGAGGGCGATTTGCTCTGCCTTACTTTTAAGATGGTCATTTTGATTATAGTTTGGAGATGGATAGTGGGCGAAGGTGGCGGGCTTACAAGCGTGGAAGCAGAAAGACAGACTGCTCCAGAGGTGGTCAAGTATGAAGTTATGGTGGCTGACCCCAGTATGGGCGCACCGTAGTGGTGCTTATGTAACTGGATTTGGGATGTGTTTTGGAACAAAGCCAATAGGATTTACTGATGGATTCAGTGTGAGGGGTAAGGGAAGGAATCAAAAATAACTCCTAGCTGTTTGATTTAGGAATTAAGAGGAATATGATGATGATTAATGAAGATCATGATAACTGTATATATTCATGTAGCCTTTACTGCAAGTACCAGCCCCTGCTCTAAGCATTTGTATGTATACTAACTCATTGAATCCTCATCGCAGCTCTAGGAAGGCACTCTTATTATCTCCAGTCTTTACAGATGAGGAAGCTGGGGCACTAAGAGAGTAAGTCATTTACCCCAGGGCACACAACTAGTTAAGTGATGGATTTGAACCTAGGCCACTTGGCCTTGTAATCTGTATGCTTACACACGCTGTTCTATATGGACTTTTATTTGCTGGGTCTACTGACAGAGGAGCTGGGCTTTTCTCTTGAGGAGGGGAGGAAATCGAATCTTGCTGGCTGTGTTAATTTTGAGATGGCTGCTAGACATCCACGTGAACATGAAATCAGGCAATTAGAAATATGAATTTGAAGTTCTGCAGAGATAAGGGTAATAACCTAGATTTGGAAGTCATGAGCATAGAGGTGACATTTAAAGCCATAGATCTGGATTACATCACCTACTGTAATAACAGCTAACATGTAGCACTTCCTGTGTGCTGAGCACTTTTGTAAGGACTTTGTATACATTGACTAATTTATTTTTTCATAATAGTTGCTTCAGTTAGAACTATTGTCTAACTACTGTCATCCTGATTTTTTATAGATTTGAAAATTGAGGCATCAAGTCATTAGGCCCAAGGCCATACAGCCAGGAAATGTGAATTTCACTGTGATAATTAAAGAAGAAAATTTAAGTTTAATGCTTAGAACATAGTAAATACTTAAAAATGGCAGCTACTCTTAGTAGAGTAATAGTAGTAGTCTTTATTGGGATCTTATTTACGTGTATCGTCAGAGTCTAGCACAATACCCAATAAATACACTTTAAACTGTGTGAAGATCTCAAGTTGGTGAAAGAAAAGCAAAAAAGAAGAGCTCATCATTCATTATGTCTTTGCTGCTGAAAGAACATAAAGAAGTGAATCTTGGGAGAAGAATCATTCTGGGATAGAAAAAGCAGAATTTGGCAAAAATGATAATTTAGGACTAGATTTTTCTGCATTGCAGCTCACTATATTCACATATTTACATGCAGATGAATAGAATAAAAATACATTCTGTGATTATTGTAATACAGATCATTTTCTCACCTTCCTCCACACTCCCAAGAAATTATTTTGTTTACTTTTTCTTAAACTCTCCTTGTGCCGTGACTGTCTTTAATGTAGGTGAGATGGCACCGAATTTAGAATAGGAAAAAAATAGTTTTCTTATTGATTCTTAGTCTTTCCAATCCTGGGAAATTACATGGCGTGCTGGTGTCAAGGGACACTTTTTCAAAAACTCTTTTCCCTGTCTCTCTTTTTTTCCCCAGTCGTTCCTGTTTCTCGGTCCGTCTGGCACGTCTGTGTGACGGAATCACTGCAGGTGCTCTGTGCTCACACACGTTACATTTCCCTGGGCAGTGGTGCTGAGCCACTCCTGTTCTTGAGTCATTCAAAACAAGACTGGTTGTGTAAACCCACCAGAGAATACATGCTGTAGGAACAAGATTACCTAATCATCTGTTGCATCTCTATTTGCTGCTTTTCCACGAATGGCTGGTAACACGAGCAGTCACAGTTATGGATTTCATTTTTTTCCACATTATATTAATGTGTGGTTTAGATTTCCCAGGTAGTGGGAATGAAATTTAAAAAAAATTTTATTTTAATGTTTTGGGATTTTGTGGCTAAGAGTTCATTTGACAGATATAATATAGTTTTCTGGATGACTGTGGATGCTATTAACACAAACAGCCAGAGCTGACCTACAGCTCACGCCAATGGGCAGCTGTAGGTCAATGTTAGGTGTAGCTGCAGTTTAGGTTCCAGACTCTGTTCTGTGTGAAGTAGATTCTTAATTGAATTTTTTTAAGTTAAAATTTATTTTTATTGAAATAAAATACACGTATAGTTTAAAACCCAAACAGTCCTCAAAAGCTTATCATTCAAAACAGCAGTCTTCTGTCCACCCCTTTAAATTCCTGAATCTTGCTTACCAGAGGTTACCATAGTCACTCTTTATCTGATTCTTCTTGAACCTCAACATTCCTAAATAAATGTTGGGTTTTGATATTCTCTCTTACATTGCCATTATGGAAGAAAATGATTTAGCTCATCTACATAAACTCTTTGCTACAAAAATATGTTCATTCCCCATCCTCCCAATAAAAGCATGTTGAAAATTTTGGTTAAATTAATATTCACTATTTACAATTATGTAGATATTTTTCAAGGCTGAGGCATACATCCATGCTTGTATGCTACGATTATATTTCATATCTGTATAATTTTCCTTTTAGAATTGAAATATCCTTTAAAAAACCAGCTGATTATGTTGTATTTCCTAGGCATTCAGATTTTTTCAGGTATTAGGAATAATAGAACAAATATCCATGTATACATCACCCCATTTAAGAAGTAAAATTTTATAAATAGCACTGAAGCCACTGATAAACTGTTTTTTGATCACATTTCCCTCCCTGACCATTAGACGTAAACACCACAAAGTTTTGGTTGTTATTCCTATAAAGTATTTACAGTTTTACTCTATATGTATATATCCCTAGCTAATATATTACATGTTTCTAACTTTATATAATTGCATCATACTGTATGTATTCTTGTAAACCTTGCTTTTCCCCATCAATGGGTTTTTGAGATATCTAATGCATGTAGCTCTAATTCATTTTATTATAAATATCCCATCGTGTGTCTATATACACAATGTGTTTATTCTGGTTATTTTTTGATTGGTATTTATTTTATACTAAAAATTTAGCTATAAAAATATTGCTACAAGAATTTTAGTACATATCTCGTTGCCCACAGAGACAGGAGTTTTTATAATATTTATACCTGGAAATAGAGTTGATGGGTCCTGGGGCTGCTCCTTCCGTTTTAAGAGATAATGCCAAATATCTCTCCTGAGTAGTTCAGACAGTTTATAACCCTATGAGCACAGTAAAAGTTTCCACTTGCTTCTTATTCCTACCTATAATTGGTTGAGTCAAACTTTAATTTTTTGCCAGTCTGCTGAGTGTGAAATGTTTCTAATTGTTCTTTTATTTTGCAATTCCCCATTTGTCAGTGAGGATTTCTCTTCCTAGGTTAATTGGCCATTGGGTTTTTTAATCTGTGAATTTGCCCATTTTTAAGTCTTATTTGCCTTTTATTTATTAATTTGGGAGAATTTTTTATATATTTTAGATTTAATATTTCTTACTTTTAAATTTTGCAAATGTACTTGACCCTGCTGTAACTTATCCATTAAGTTTCTTTATAATATCTTGATGTTTGACCATTTCTAATTTTAAAATAGAAGAATTTGTCAATCATTTCCTATGATCTGAATTTTTTCCTATCTTGTATAAGAAATCTTTTCCTACACCAAGGTCATAAAAATAATTTATATTTTCTTCTGATTTTTGTGAGATTGATTTCAAGTTCTTTATTCCACCCGGGTGGAATACATTTCAAGGTCGGTGTATAACTTGATTGTTCCTGTATGAATACCCATGTCCTGGCACTGTACTCTCTATAGTCTGTCATTTCCTGACTGATCTGCAAGGTCACTCCATCAAGTATCAATTTACTTGTATGTATAATGTTTTTCTACATTTTCGAAGTTTCTATTTAGATCTTCTTTTGTGTTCCATTGATTTATTTTTCTATTCCTATGTCATTACCACACTGTCTTAGTTACCGTAGTCTTATAGGAAGCACTGATATCTGGTAGGATGACATCCTCCTATGCAAACTTCTCATCTTCTTCCTTCTCTTTTTCCTTCTTTTTCTTTTTCTCTTCATCCTCTTCCGTCTTCCTCCTCTTCCTCTTCTCCTTCTCCTCTTCTTCCTTCTTCCTCGTTATCTTCTTTATCCTCTTCTTAACATTTAATTATTTTTTTATAATCGTTATATCTCTAAATATTATTCTCATATTGCTACTTATTATTTTTTGGTCATTTTTTAATAGAATTTCCACAATTAAAGATGGACTTCGACCTCTTTCCTCTTCCCATCTCTACCATATCACGTGTGGTCTTCCTATCCTCCAATCCCTGAAGTAGAATTATGTAGTAATTTTGGTTAGATTAATATTCAGTGTTTATACTATTAAAACTTTGTTTAAATTAATGATTATTCTGCCTTTTCTGAAAGACGTTTTGTCTTCTCTATCACTAGTAATTATCTTGTATTTTCATGTCTTACATTTCTATGCATTTATCACTAATTCAAGTCACATTATCTTTGCCAATTGTCGTGTTCCTCTTACAAGGCACGTAGAACATCAAGTATTCTGTATATTTCATTTTGATGAAAGCCTGGAGCCTTTTGACTGCTCCAGTCTGAACTGGTTTACCTCTGTACCTGGTGTTCAGTAGTCATTCTTGAATTTGGGTAAACCATCAGCCTAGGCATTTCCTGTGTCTTTCTCTCTTCTGCATCCAGTGACTTTCACTCTTTGAGTTCTTCTTTGGAGAGGCACATACTCTAGTAGCTTCTTAATAGAAAATGTGTGAGCAGTAAATCTGTTGAGGTGTTGTCTGTTTGATAATGTCTTTATTTCACTTTTACATTTATTTATAACTTGTTTGTGCATCAACTTTTAAGTTGATAATCATTTCTTCTCAAAATGTGATTGCATTGTTCCATTGTCTCCTAGATTCCAGTGTTGTGGTTAAGAAATATGATGACATTTTGGTTCCTGAACATTTAATATGATTTACTTGTTTGTTTTTCTCTTGAAGATTTTAGGATGGTTTCTTTTTACCCTGGTGTACTGAAATTTCATTGTGATGTGCCCTGGTATGTGTCTTTTTCATTCATTGTGCTGAGAAGTCATTGTTAAATCTAGATATTTTCTTCATGATTTTCTGATAATTTCTCTCCTTTGCAGTTGAATGTTAGAGTTTCTTGGATGATCCTAATTTTAAAAAAATTACCTCCTATTTTCCATCTCTTTGTTTTTTTGTTCTACATTTTTGTTGTCTTTTTACCAACTTTATCTTTTGATTCTTCTGTTTATTTTCAGAATTTCTACCATCATACTTTTAATTTCTATGAAATTTTATTTATTTGTTGAAAGATCCTTCTATAGAAATCTGCTCTTATTTTGTTTTATATTTATTATTCTCAGCTCTTAGAGGATACTATGTTATATTTTCTTATTTTTTTCTCATTTCCTCCAAATCTCCTGTTTGTTTTGGTCTCTAGCTTTTCCTCTAATATCTGGTGATCTCTTTATGTCTGCTCATATTTAGTATAGTAAGGACTAAAAAGCCAATTGGAAAATTTGATCATGGATCTATGCATTTCGCTGGAGTGTGATCAGGCAGGAAGCCAGCCAATTCAGAGTAGTAGATTTCCCTAAAGCAATAAAATTTTTCTGGGCGAGTTTCTACAGAAAAGACATCTTTAATCTCCTACTGGGTTATATGTTTATCCCGTATTCCAGGTTATATGGTACCTCCAATTTCCACATCTTTTAGAGTGTGTAGTAGGAATCAGATTGCTTCTTTGTGGCATTTCTCTCTGAAGATATGTAGGTTTCAACCTTCTCTTCTTCTCTCAGGGAGTAGCCCATTACCAATGCATTATCCATCTTCAAAATATTTTGCTGATCGTGTCTGCTGCTATTTTCGCTCTTTTCCTGTATTTTCTGGCAGTTTTATGTCTTTTTCCTTCTTCCTCTGTCATTATAGTGAGGTGAGAGGAGGGAGTGAAGATCAGTGCATGTATTTACTCTTCCATTATTGGGGACAGATTACTCAAATTGGCAATTATCTATGTGCTTCTATTCTTTGCATTTTCTTCATGTAGTCAATGGCCATGGCTATGATTAAATAATTTCATGAATTTTCTGAGAAAGTTTACTTTATTATCTTAATATTTACTGTATATGACAAGTGAATGATGTAATTTTTAAATACAAAATTACTAGAAATGATAGCACAGTTACATATAGCAACATACCAAATTAATAAAGAGCATAGTCACAAATAGCTGGTCTCAGAACCTGGTTCTATCAAATTGCTTTGCATCTGTAATTCAGGGCCAGGACTAGGATGAGGCAAATAAAATTTAAAAGGGTGACAAAAAATTCAGCAGTCAAGATAAATAATATATTTTTAGGGTTATTTTTTAGTGGTTTTACATTTACAGTAAAATTAAGAGATTTCCCAAGTACTGCCTGCCCCTAAACACTCACGGCCTCCCCATTATCAACATCCCCACCAGAGTGGACCCTTTGTTACCACTGATGAACCTATGTTGTCACATTACAATCACCCAAAGTTCATAGTTTTTACATTAGGATTCCGTCTGTGTTGTACATTCTGGGGTTTGGACAAATGTATAATGGCACATATCCACCATTATAATATCAAACAGAGTAGTTTCACTGCCCTAAAAACCCTCTGTGCTCTGCCTATATATCCCTCTCTCCTACCAATGCCTGATTTTTTTTACTGTCTCCATAGTTTTGTCTTTTTAAAGAATGTCATAAAGATGTAATCATACAGTATGTCGCTTTTTCAGATTGACTTCTTTCACTTAGTAATAAGCACTTAACTTTTCTCCATGTCTTTTCATGGCTCAATAGCTCATTTCTTTTTATTGTGAATAATATTTCATTTTCTGGATGTACCAGTGTTTATTTATCCTATCACCTACTGAAGGACCTCTTGGTTACTTATAGGTTTTGGCAGTTATGAATAAAGCTACTGTAAACATCTGTGTGCAGGTCTTTTTGTGGACATAAGCTTTTAACTCCTTTGGGTAAATACCAAGGTGTGCTATTGCTGAATTGTAGGGTAAGAGTATGTTTAGTTTTGTAAGACACCAAACTGTCCTCCAAAATGACTGTACTTTGATAAATAATACTTTAATGCAATATTTTAAAAAAATAAAAATTAATGAAAAGAATTCATGATGAACAAAACAACAAATTTTTTTTCTTTCGTGAGGAAGATCAGCCCTGTGCTAACATCTGCCAATCCTCCTCTTTTTTTTGCTGAGGAACACTGGCCCTGGGCTAACATACGTGCCCATCTTTCTCCACTTTACATGGGACGTCGCCACAGCATGTCTTGCCAAGTGGTGCGTCGGTGTGCGCCTGGGATCCGAACCAGCGAACCCCGGGCCACTGCAGCGGAGAGCACGCACTTAACTGCTTGCGCCACTGGGCTGGCCCCAACAAAATTTTAAATAAAGATCGGATCAGTGTCAGTATCAATGCTATGTTGAGCCATATTAAAGCATGAGGCAAAAGGAGAAATCAATACTAGGGGTACTCACTTTTTAAAAAATTAAAAATTTTGACACTTTGTTCATCATGAACTTTTCATATTACTTTAGATTTTTAAAAATGTTGTATAAAAATATTATCTTGATTGTTGAGTTTTTTGGTGCTCCTTAACATTTTTCACCTGATATGAGTGTGTTTACCTCACTCTGCTTAATTCATAGTTTCTCATCTCAAAACTGTGGCTGATAGAGATATCTGTCTCATAGAGTGGTGCTGAGAATCTAAAGAAATAAAGTATGCTAGCTTCTTATCTCCTTGGCATGTAATAAATGATCAATACATTTTAACATTAATATTAATACCAGTACTACATGCTATTTCTATTATTGTTGAATTATACTGTCGAATCCGATGTTCTCACGAAGGAAGGATTAAAGCAATTGACCTGTGATCCATTTCTTTCCTGTTATAAAGGGGATGCTCCCAGAGAAAGAAAATAGGTGACATGATCTATTTTCTTGTAAACATGCTTAAAGGTAATAATAATTGCTAGGGCTAGAGAGTCCATACCCAAGAAGAGCTCTTAGCAGGATGTCCCTGGTTTAGGGTTGCTTATGGAAAACTGGAATTTATGAATTTATGATGCATGCTTCTCTAAAATATGCTTCTCACATTGGCTATACAATTATTCATAATAAAAAGTAGAGATGTATTACTCCCTGCTCTGTGAGGTGACCTCATCTATCATTCTGAGCCAGAGAGCTTTTCTGATACTCTCCTGGAAAGACCTGCAGAGCCAGTTAGGTAGTCTCAGGCCTCTTTCTTCTTTGTCTGTGCCTCTTGATTGTTGACGTCGTTGAGATTATTAGTAAAGCTTGATCATGGAAAATCTCTCCTATTTTCCAGGCTGACCTTTTGGTTTAATTCTCATGCAAGGTGTATGTTGGTTGTGATCCGATGACAGCGTTGTTCTGGCTCCACACATTTTCTTCATTTTGCAATCCAGGCTAAAATCTCATCTCCCATCTAAGACATGTTGTTTTATGGCAGAGGGAAAGAAAAATGAATTATACGATGGTTCTTAAAGCTTCTAGTTGGCCATGGTATACATCACTTTCATTCATATTCCATTGGCCGAAGATAAATGTGTACTTCTCCCATAGGGATCTCAATGAGTCACTTGGGAATAGGTACAGATATATATTTCTCTCTTCCTGCAGGGAGGAGATTGAACACTTAGTAACAGTAGTTTAAATCTACCACAAAAGGAAAGGAAAATAAACTTAATATGTTGGACTTATTAAGAATACTGACATAAAAGTTGATTATTGAAGAATAATTGAAATGACTAGAAAAGTTACATTTGAGATATTCGGTGTACCTTATTTATCCAGCTTTGAGAGTTTTTAATATATTGATGTTTAGTTAAGCACAACAATTGGGGAGATACACTGGTGATTTGATCTATTAGAATATACTAAAATTTTATTTTTAAGCTATTTTTCAGTGAGCTACGAGGAAACACAGAATGACAACTAAATGAAATCAGGAAAATAAAACATGACCAAAATAAGAAGTTCAACAAAGAGATAAAAACCATAAAAAAGAACAAAACAGATATTCTGGAGCTTAAGAATGCAACGACTGCAGTGAAAAACTCAGTAGAGAGCTTCAATAACCGACACAGTGAAGCAGAAGAAAGAATCAGTGAGTTTGAAGACACGTTATTTGAAATTACCTGGTCAGAGGAACAAAAAGAATGAAAAAGAGTGAATAAAGCCTAAGAGACTATAGGGGTACCATCAAAAAAACAAACATATGCATTGTTGGGAGTCCCAAAAGGAGAAGAGAATGAGAAAGGGGCAGAAAGCTTATTTTAAAGAAATAATTGATTAAAAACTTCCCAAATCTGGGGAGGGGAGTGGATGTCCAAATTCATAAAGCCCAAAGGATCCCAAAGTGAACCTAAAGAGGTCTACACCAACATACATTATAATTAAATTGTCAAAAGTCAAAGACAAGAAAAGAATTTTGAAAGCAGCAAGTGAAAAGTGAATTATCACATACAAGGAAACCCCCAAAAGTCTATCAACAGATTTCTCAATAGAAACCTTGCAGGTCAGGAAAAAGTGAGTTGATATATTCAAAGTGCTGAAAGGAAAAAAAAACAAACCCTGTCAAATAGGGATACTGTATTCAGTAAAATGGTCCTTTAAAAATAAAGGGAGACAAAGACTTTCCCAGACAAACAAAAACTAAGGGAGTTCATCAGACTAGACCCGCCTTACAAGAAGTGCTAAAGGGAGTTCTTCAAGCTGAAATGAAAGAATGCAAAACTACAACATGAAAGCATATGAAAGTATAAATCTCAGAGGTAAAGATAAATATATAAACAAGTATGGAATAATGTAACACTGTAAGGGTGGTGTGTAAATCACTTTTAGCCCTAGTATAAAAGTTAAAAGACAAAAGTATGAAGAATAACCACAAAAATTGGTTAATGGAAACACAATATAAGAAGAAGTCAATTCCAATATCAATAACATAAAGTTTGTGGGGGTGGTAAAAGTGTAGTGTTTTTGTATGCAATTGAAGTTCACTTGTTACCAGCTCAAATAAAGTGTTATAACAATGTTTTATGGAAGCCTCATGATAACCACAAAGAAAATAGCCATTGCAGATACAAAAAAAGATGAAGAGAGAAGAAAGTATATCACTACAAAAAAATCGTCAAATCACAAAGGAAGTCAGCAAAAGAAGATAGAGAGAAAAAAACCTACAAAAAGACTGAAAACAATTAATAAAATGGTAATAGTAAGTTCTTACCTGCCAATAATTACCTTAAATGTAATGGAATAAATGCACCAATCAAAACACATAGAGTAGATGAATGGATATAAAACAGGATCCAACTATACACAGTCTATAAGAAACCCACTTTAGATTTAAGCCACACATCGGCCAAAAGTGAGAGGATAGAAAATGGCAACCAAAAGAGAGCAAGTGTGGCTATCCATATATCAGATAAAATAGATTTTAAGTCTAAAACTGTCACAAGAGACAAAGATGGTTATTAAATAATGATAAAAGGGTCAATTCAACAGAAAGATATAATAATTATAAATATATATGTACCAAACATCAGAGCACTTAAATATATAAAGCACACATTGACAGACTTGAGTGGAGAAATAGACAGCAATACAGTAATAGTAGGAGACTTTAATATCCCACTTACAATAATGGACAGATCATCCAGACAGAAAATCAGTAAGGAAGCAGCCAACTTGAACTACATGATAGACCACGTGGAGCTAATAGACATATATAGAACATTCCATCCAACACCAGCAGAATACACCTTCTCCTCAAGCACATATGGAACATTTTCCAGGTGTGTCACATGCTAGTCCCAAAACAAGTCTTAAAATTTTTGAGTAGTCTGAAATTATTCTACACATCTTTTCTCGTGACAATGTAATGAAAGTAGGAATCAATAACAAAAGGAAAATGGAAAAATTCACAAATACATGGAAATTAAACATACTTTTGAACAATTACTGGGTCAAAGAGGAATCAAAAGAGAAGTCAGAAAATACCTTGAGACAAATGGAAATGAAAACACAACATATCAAAATTAAGGGATGTAGCAAAAGCACTACAAAGAGTGAAGTTTATAGTGATAAATGCTTACATTAAAAAAGAAAAAGGATCTCAAGTGAACAACCTAACATTATACTTCAAAGAACTAGGAAAAAAAAGAACAAACTAAGCCCAAAGATAGAAGAAGAAAGGAAATAAGATTAGAGGAGAAATAAAGGAAACAGAAAACAGAGAAACAATAGAAAAAGCAGAAAAAACAGAGAATTGGTTCTTTGAAAAGAAAAACAAAATCAATAAACCTTCAGGTAGACTAAGAAAAAAAGAGAGAAGACTCAGATAGATAAAATCAGAAATGGAAGAGGAGACATTACAACCAATGACACAGAAATATAAGAAATCATGAGACTATTATGAACAATTATACTCTAACAAATTGGACAATCTAGATGAAATGGATAAATCCCTAAAAAAGTATAATCTACCAAGACTGACTAAAAAAAGAAATAAAAAGCCTGAACAGACCAATAAAAAATAAGGAAATTAAATTCGTAATAAAAATCTTACAAAAAAAAAAGCCTAGATGCAGATGCTTTCACAGATGAATTCTACCAAATGTCAGAAGAAAATTAATACCTATCTTTCTTAAACTCTTCCAAAAAACAGAAGAGGAGGGAACACTTGCAAACTCTTTTTAGGAGGCTAGAATAACCCTGATACCAAAGCCAGAAAAAGATACCACAAGAAAAGAAAACTAAAGGCTAATATTCTTGATGAACATGGATGCAAAAATTCTCAACAAAATATTAGCAAATCAAATTCAACAGCATATTAAAAGGATGATAAATTGTGACCAAGTGGGTTCTATCCCTGGGACGTGAGGATAGCTCAATATACACAAATCAATCAATGTGAATAAACAAAATGATGAATAAAAATCACACAATCATCTCAATAGATGCAGAAAAAGCATTTGACAACATTCAACACACTTTCATGATAAAAAGTCCCAACAAATTAGGCATAGAAGGAACTCAGCTCAACACAATAAAGGCCATATATAAAAAGACAACAGTTAACATTGGAAAAAGTTTCCTTAAAGATTTAGTACAAGACAAAGATGCCCACCCTCACCACTTCTATTCAACATAGTACTCGAAGTCCTAGCAAGAGCAATAAATAAGAAAAAGAAATGAAAAGCATCCAAATAACAAAGGAAGAAGTAAAATTATCTCTTCATGCAGATGACATAAACTTACATGTGAAAAACCCTAAAGAGTCCACAAAAAAAAAAAAATCTATTAGAATGAAGGAATTCAGCAAAGTTGCAAAATACAAAATCAATGTACAAAAATCAGTTGCATTTCTGTACACTAACAACAAATTATTAAGAGGAAATTAAAGAAACAATCCCATTTACAATAGCATAAAAAAGAAGAAAATACTTAGAAATAAACTTAACCAAGGGGATGAAAGACTTATACACTGAAAATTATAAAACGATGAAAGAGAATAAAGCAGACATAAGTAAATGAAAAGAGATCCTGTGTTCATGCATTGGAAGAATTAATATGGTTAAAATGTCCGTACTACCCAAAGTGACTTACAGATTCAATGCAATCCCTATCAAAACCTCAAGAGCATTTTTTTTTTTTTGGTGAGGAAGATTGGCCCTGAGCTAACATATGTCATCAGTCTTCCTCTTTTTGCTTGAGGAAGATTGTCCCTGAGCTGACATCTGTGCCAGTCCTCCTCTATTTTTTGTATGTGGACGCCACCACAGTATGGCTTGTTGAGCAGTGTGTAGGTCTGTGCCTGGGATCTGGACCCGTGAACCCTGGGCCATTGAAGCAGAGGGTGCAAACATAACGACTATGCCACCAGGCTGGCCCCTCAATGGCATTTTTTACAAAAATAGAAGAAATAATCCTAAAATTCTTATGAATCCACAAAAGACCCCAAATTGCCAGTTTTGAGCAAGAAGAGCAAAGCTGGAGGCATCACACTTCTTAATTTCAAAATATGTTACAAACTACAGCAATCAAAACAGTATGGCACTGGCATCAAAATATACATATAGAGCAATGTTACGGAATAGAGAACCCAGAATTAAAGCCACACATATATAGTCAGCTGACCTTCGACAAGGGTGCCAAGAATACATCGGGATAGGATAGTCTCTTCCGTAAATGGTGTTGGGAAAACTGGACAGCCACATGCAGAAGAATAAAATTCAACCCTTATCTCACATCATACATGAAAATCAACTCAAAATGGATTAAAGGTTTAAACCAAAGACCTGAAACCATGAAATCCCTAGAAGAAAACACAGGGAAAAAGCTTCTGGACATTAGCCTTGGCAACAATTCCTTGGATGTGACGCCAAAAGCACAACTACAAAAGCAAAAATAGACAAGAGGGACTATATTAAACTAAAAAGATTTTGCACAGCAAAGGAAACAGTCAAAAACAACAAAAAGGCAACATACAGAATGGAATAAGGTATTTGCAAACCGTATATCTGATAAGGGGTTAATATCCAAACTATATAAGGAACTCATACAACTCAATAGTAAGAAAACCCAATTAAAAAATGGACAAAGGAACTAAGTAGACTTTTCTCCAAAGAAGACATATAAAGACAGATATATGAAAAGATGCTCAACATTAGTAATCATCAGGGAAATGCAAATTCAAGCCGCAATTAGATGTCACTTCACACATTTTAGGTTGGCTTTTATTTAAAGAAAAAGATAACAAATGTTGGCAAGGATGTAGAAAAAAGGGAACACTTGTACACTATAGGTGAGAATGTAAATTGTCCCAGCTGCTATGGAGAACAGCATGGAGGTTCCTTTAACAACTAAAAACAGCAATACCACTTCTGGGTATATATCCAGTATATATGCAAAGGATTTGACATCAGGATCTTGAAGAGATGTATGTATTTCCACATTCATTGATGCATAATTCACAGTAACTAAGATATGGAGGCAACCTAAATGTCCACCAACGTATGAATGGCTAAAGAAAATGTGGTATATACATACAACGAAATGTTATTCCGCCTTAAAAAAGAAGGAAATCCTGACATTTCCAACAACATTGATGAACCTGGAGGACATTACAAGTGGAATAAGCCAGACACAGAAATACAAATAGGATATCACTTATATGATGAATCTAAAATAGTCAAACTCACGGAAGCAGAGTGTGGTATGGTGGTTGCCAGGGGCTGAGGGGAGGGGGACATGGGGAGGTATTAGTCAAAGAGTACAACATTTCATTTATACAAGATGAATAAATCCTAGAGATCTGTATAGCATAGTGCCTTTAGTTAACAGTACTATATTGTACTCTTAACAATTTACTGAGGGTAGATCTTATGTTATGTTTTCTTATCAGAAAATAGTAATAATATTAATAATCATAATAATAGCAGAAGGAGGAGGAGGGGGAGGGAACTGTAGGACGTGGTGGATAGGTTTTATGGCATAGATTGTGGTGATGGTTTTATGCGTGTATACTTATCTCCAGACTCATCAAGTTGTATGTATTAATTATGTACAACTTTTTGTTTATCAAATAAAAAAGGAAAGAAAAATGGTATTTTTCTTGAAATATGCTTTCTTATAATAGCATTATAATTAAGATATATGTGTTGGGGGGGCGTATGGGTGTTATATACAATAGTAGTAAATATACTGTGCTAAGATCATTTTCCATTTTATTTTGTGGATGTTTCATAGGTTTCTGTTCATTCTATTAAGGACAGGAAGCATGAAAATATATTATTCTAATATGTTTAAAAATTAGCTGAATTAAGTTCATTAAAAAGCACAAAAGCATTGCGTGCAGCTGTGTTTTGTAACCTCTGTTTATTGTAAAGATCTTGATCAGTACCATAATCTCTTGGGGTACTTATCCTTTAAGAATGACAGGAGGAATACTTCTTTTAAAAAGCTGATACATTTAAACATTTTTGATACATTTAAACTTTCACAGTCCTACTTATAATCAAAATAGAAAGTGCCAAAAAGACATGAAAAAACAATGGCTGGGTTTTTCATAGCTGGAGGTATGATGAAAACCCTAGGGTTTCATCCTGGGCGACCACCTCTGTTTTACAGATTAGGTAGTGGAGATAATTGTGATGACTCTAGATAAAGACCTCTATGTTTGGAGGCTTTCTGGAAAGGAGCCTTCTAATCAAAGGCTAATGAGCCTTCCCGTCTGCTAGGGGAGCTGTTCCTCCTCTGGCTTCCAGAGCCACTGCTCATGGGCTGCAGACGCCCTTAGCTGCAGCTGCATCCAGGGTCAGAAGTTGGAACACTTGGGGGCACCTCATCAGATTTCCTTGAATCTATACCGCTTTATGAAAGACATTTTAAATTACTCCTTATTATGAAAAATTTAGATCTTGGGAAAAAAGCAAATGCTTCTTTCTTGCTCAGTGAATTACACAAGTAGATCTGCCTGCCCTTTGGACTATTCCATTTGATCCAAATTAATAGTTTTCACGGCCTAAGCCTCTAAAATTTAGTAATAATGACTTTTCCTTTTTCTCTTTCATGATATTTAGGTATACCAATCCACAATTCCAATGAATACAAAAAATGTAATGAGGAAAAAATAACTAGTCAGTAGGATTTCATAAATTATATCAGGATCTCTCAGTAAGAAAAAAATTAATACTTAGTAGAGAAAATAGAGAAGGGGAGAAATGAAGATATAGGTAAATATTTTGAGCCTTGTGAAGAAAAAGATAAGGCTAGTTAATTAAAAAAAGCAATCCGAGCACATAATGTTAGCAAAAAGGGTTAACACAAGGTAGGTGAATTTTTACAAATATAAAAGGAAAAATATGTACTATGGAGGAATGCTAGCACCACTTAGCAATTTCAGAATGCTTTTCATCTTCAAAGAATCTTGCACGTTAACTAATTAATCCTTGCAACACCCTTGTGACGTAGACATGACAAACAAGGGCAGAAGTGAGTCTAAAATGACTCATCTCCCAAGCTCACTGGTTGAGAAAGAATTATGAAAGCACGCCAATTACTAATGAGGAAGACCCTAGATAGGGGTTTTATACAGGATAGTGTGTGTGCTTGTGTGTGTGTGTGTGTGTATACTTCCAAAATTTGTTTACAGAAATATAGAGCAAATAATAGAATTTTAAAAAAAGAATGTATCACTACTTGAACTCAGTTAATGCTAGACTAATGTGAAATTCTCAAATAATCCAAATTTAAGCCATAAATATTAACAGCAGTTCGGTATTTGCGTTTTGTGACTGTAATTGATGCCCTTAGCTCATAAGCACCAGCTATCTAAAACTTCAGTGGGCGAAGGGAACAACTCTTGTTGGGGCCCTATTTTCTGCCCAATCCTGTAACATGTAATTTACATATTCTTTCTTATTTATCCAACTACCAGGACAAGTGTACAAGGCCCAGTTAATGAGAGATCTGAAAATTTTAAGCTCTTATTCACCAACCACTTATTTTTGAAACTTATAACTGAGGCTGTGCTTAGTTTCAAGTCTGTTTCCTTTTTCTCTGCCTGCCTGCATAATACTGTGACACCTGTTTAATATTACCCTATTGTGACAGCAACATATCTTTCCCCAAACTTGCAGAAGAAAATAGCATGAGCTCCTGGCCACCCTGGAATGATAATAGCAGTGCCATGCTATTGGCACCCTGAGGTGACAACAGCAGGGAGTCACATTATCCACTTATTGTGACAGCCATTCCCTTCTACCTTAATGGGATAACAACAGTGAGCCTCACTGATTACAAACCTGCTGACTTACGCACCATCCTGCATTCCTTTTCTAGATGATGACTCTCATTGTGGGCGTGATTAGCCTTACCATGTTGCTCTTAAAATTGTTACTATGACCTCTGAAACAGTATTGATCCACAAATGATAAATGACTAAATATTTCCAGAGGGAGACCTGACTGCCTTTTCTGCACCACAGCTACAAAATTTTCCTTCCAATGTTTTAGGACTGGAGGGTACAACAGGGTTAAACACTTGCTCTTATCTTTCTCTGTGTTAGCTCCACAATATTATGTGAGTTTCTATCTCTTCCCCTCCTACCTTCATTCCTTCACAAAAAATAACCATAAATTTTCATCTCAGTCCATAATTTCCTTAACATTATAACTGGGTAGCTAAAGTAGTGTCTATTATTGCCCAAGGCTTCCCAATATGGTGCAAAGTTGTAGGGAGTATTCACTTAGTCATTCAATTAACAAATGTTTGTTAAGTACTTACCAAATGCCAGTCACCATTTTAGTCACTAGTGATACAACAGAGAATAAGACAAAGTTCCAGCCCTCAGGATGTAGCAATAACTGAGGAGACTGACACTGGAGCACTTAGAATGAAGAGCTAACCATTTCTATTTGTCATAAAATTCAATCATTATACGACATACCAATCACTCAGATACATTCTGGTGTTTTAAATTTCTTCCTGCATTTTTGTGTTGCTACCTGGATCATTTTCCTTCTGCCTGAAGAACAACCTTTATTTCTTTTAGTTTCTGTCTTCTGGCAACAAATTCTCACAGTTTTTGTACAAATGGAAATACTTTTATTTAACTTGCACTTTTGAAGGGCATTTCTTTTGAATTTAGAATTCTAGTTTGGCAGTTGTTTTCTTTCATCTCCTTAAAGATATTCCATTGTCTTCTTGATTCCATCATTCTATTGAGACACCAGCTGTCAGTCGTTGTGGTTCCTTTAAAGATAATATTTTTCTTTGGATGTTTTTAATATTATCTTTTGTCTCTGATTTTCAGCAGTTTCTCTATGGTGTGACACTGTGTGTGTGTGCACGTGTGTGCACGTGTGCGTGCGTGTGTGCGTGTGTGTGTGCGCGTGCGCGCGCGTGTGTGTGTGTGTGTGGTTATCCTGCTTGAGGTCCGCAGTTTTTCTAAGATCTGTATGTTGATTTTTTTGTCACTTTTTGAAAATCCATTATCTCATCAAATATCGTTTCTCCTCTATTTCCTCTCTCTTCTTCTGAACCTTCAATTATATATAATTTTTTCCATGTCATATTTATATAAATCTCTCTCTCTACATAGATATAGGTACATATATTTAGAGATGTGTATATATACTGTATTATATAAGCATGTACAGTATACATACTGTATTATATATACATGTACAGTATATATACTATATTATTCTTTCTTTTGCTTTGGTCTCTGCTTCAGCCTGTATTTTCATCATTATCTCTTGACAAGTTCACTAATCCTTTCTTGTGCTCTATCAATCTGCTGTTAAGCCCATCTATGAAAGTCTAAATTTCAGTTTATCACATTTTCAACTCTAGAATTGTTATTTTATTCTCTTTAATAGATTCCAATTCTCTAGTAAAATGCTCTGATAATTTCAATAACTTGGTGAAGTGAGAGTTTATTTCTGGTGTTCTCTCTCCTGGTCATGATTCTTGGTATGCCTAGTAAATTATTTATTCAACAACAGTCATCATGTGGGCTCTGGATGATACTATCTTTTTTCCCAAGAGGCTTTATCCTAGCCTGAACTAACACCATACAGTAGAGGCAGCTTCCTCAAGGCTGGGTTGCAGTTTTGTATGGTTAAGTCTATCTCTGGTTGTTCCACACTCCTAGGGTGTAGACTTCCAGGGTGCCCACTGAGATGCCCCAGTATTTGCTAGGCTCCCTCTCCTCTGATACTCCCAGACTCTAATGTCTGTATCTTTAGCATGATGTTGTTTAGTCAGTGTAAAATGAGAATACTCTAAAGTTTTTTAATTCCTTTTCCCCTGGGAGTGTCATTATCAGGACTATATATGGGGTGGATAAAGGGAACTCAATCAGGAGTTTACAGTAATAGTTTGGATATGAACTAATGAAGCCTGAGGCAGGAAGTTGACGGTAGGAATGTATATGGAAGGACATACATGGAAACTTATGAAAGAAGAATGGGTGAGCAAACTTGTTGATTATGTCAAAGTTTCTTCAAGATTTTGAGCCTAGGGAACTGAGATTTATTATTTGGACAACTAAAACTGTGAGATTGTAGCTTAGCCGAGAGAATTTAGAGATGGAAATACATATTTGAGGGTAATCACACATAGGAGATGGTTAAAGACTTAGTTAAGAACATACAGAGGAAGAAAAGAGGATGGAGAACAGAATCATAGTGATCATATGCATTTGGGGATGAATCTGGTGACAGATGGCTTCTCTTTTCACTTAACCAATATGTGCCCCTTAATACAAGGCACAATTCCATCAAAGGAAAACACTTTGCTTGTAAGTACAGATAGTGTTTAGTATTCAAAAGGGACTTAAGATGAAGTAAAACATGAAATAATTTTATGATTTCTATTCTCTCTCTCTTCTTTTCTTGTGCCAGACGAACTAAAACTCTATGGGCAAGTATATAGAGACCATCAGTCCTCCATTATTAATGGAAGATTTAGTTAACTCATTGTCCTTTTTAGGGCTGAAATTACAAAAACAACTTGTTGAAAAATGCACAAGAAATTCTTAAATCCAGGAGAGTCTGGGGGACATGAGTAGAGCAAAGGGAGTGTTGTTAGTGTTGAAAGTAAATACACTCTGTGTAAAAATGCACCGCGGAGCCTGTGGGATGTGATAAGATGCGGGGCTTGCTTTGGAGCTCCCCTTGTAAGTGCTGGGATGGGGGTTTTAATAATATAACAATTCCTTGGGCTTTCTGACGAGGAATGCTCGAAAGCACGCAGCACTGCAGCGGCTTATCAGTCAGCTTCCAAGACAAATACAGAAAGAATTTTTCTACATTAATTTCGGGTGATACATTTGCCTCAGCTGTCAGTTACGTTTGCTGAGAAAACTAACCTTAGTGATCTTTGCTACATTTAGTAACTTTAAGAGCACATTGGAAATGAAAGGAACCCATAATTTGAATAAAAAATAGTGAACTTGCTTGAGTCTTTCTGTAATTTTTCAGAATTCTATAGCTGACATTGATAGGCAATGTTTTGGGAAAAAACAATAAAATAATGGGGAAATATGTACTTAAAATATATACTTTGTGACTTCTATCTATGCACTGTAAATGTAAATATATATCTCTACATAGTTTTAATCCCTTGATAAGAGCATAGATTTATGGGTGTTTAACTTAACAGTTGTGTTCATAAAACTCAGGCTGACAAAGGTCAAAAGCCTGCTATATTTGAAGATCTAGTTTAGACTTTTACGAACCTTCTCATCTTCACTATTTCTTACTCATTTTTAGCTCCCATCAGTAGCTGTGTGTTCTTATACATTCCAAAGCAAGAAGGGGCAAAAGCAATCAAATTTTCTGCTAACCTAAATGACATTTCTCATGAAAACATTCGTACCTTTTTTATCTTTTGTGTTTTCGATCACAGGTTGGCAGGTTGGTAGCAATCTGTGCAGAGTAGTGATGCTCACACCGGCAGCACAGTGGTATCACTGAGGAGCTTTAAAAAGTACTAGATGCCCAGGTCCCACCCAGAGGTTCTGGTTTAATTGGTCTGAGCTGCAGCCTGGACATAGGGATCTTTAAAATTCTCTGGATAGTTATAAAACGAAACCTAGAATTGAACTCAGGAAATTCAATTCCCTAAAGTAACTTGTATAATTAACTTCTTAGAAAACCCTGCTTGCATTTTCATCTCATAAGTAACACTTAATCTTCAGTGTTCTGTACAGAGGTATTGGCTATACTTATTCAAATATGAATTCAGTGTGCTTTTGGGGGTGGGAGTAGAAAAAACACATACCCTATTTTGTATGTGTTACAGGTAAAATTGCCAGATTTAGCAAATAAAAATAGAGAATGCACAGTTATATTTGAATTTCGGATAAACAATGAATAATTTTTTTTAGTGTAAGTGTGTCACATGGAATATTTAGGACATGCTTATACTAAAAAATTATTTGTTGTTTATCTGAAATTCAAGTGTAGCTGGTGTCCTGCATTTTTATTTGGCAGTCTTAATTTCAGGGCATGCGGAAAATGCATAGCTGTTCCATATTCATCAAAGCATTTTTGTTGACTTGTAACCAATCACCTATGAAACCATTTTATACAGGTCTAATCCCAGTTAACTTGCACAGAACAAGCAATCTAGCCAGTGTGGGTGAGCCACTTAGCCCAAGTCGGTAAGCCTCCTGGCCTACTTAGCCATTTAAAAAAAAATCACTTTGTCTAGGATATTTATAGAAGAGATCAATTTTAATTTCCTTTACCTCCTGGGTATAGAGTTTGTAATTCCTCCAACAGAGATTTATCAGCTTTCTAATACAGTTCTGGGGTAAAACTGGGGTGCCGAAGGGGTTCACTTCTACTCCAACGTAAGTTGTCTGATCTGTCTTAATCTGTAGACCAATTTTCCCTACAGCCCCCTAAGGAAGGGACTTGTTGATTTTGGCAGTGTTTACCTTTCCTACAAACAAATTCAACATTTTCCAGACTGGCTGGCTCTAAAAAGTCACATGAGAGCTGAGGAGAAGCTGCCTCTAGTCTGCTTCAGAATTGCCCGCCACTGCATCCTGCCTGCTCCTCCGCCCTGCCCTCTCCCGCCATGGTCTAGGAGAAGCTCTGTGTTCCTCACAGCTGCTGGAAGATAATCTACGGAGTCAGGATTATTTAGAATCTGTGGAGAAGGCTGTACAGTTCCCTGAGTTAAGTCGTTTTCTACAAAAGAGTGGAAGAATCTATCAGATAAAAAGATGAAATGTTCTTGCCTTAATTAACTGTAATAAGGACTTTTACATGGAGAAAGAGGGAAAGAACTGATTTTTGTTTTCTCATAAAAGTAAAATGTTTAGCAATGTCTTTTTACACATAGAGCAATACCATTTCGTATATCGCGCGCTTGCGTGTTGCTAGCTTTCTTTTAGTATTGTTACTCATCTGGGCTTTGGAGAGCGTGACGTGGTATCATGTTGCGTGCTTGCGTCTCTCCCATCAGTTAAGATCCTGACCTCCTTCCCGTCTCCCCAGCCCCCTCCAGCCACACCTCTCTGTCTCTTAGACCCAAGCTCATTTCGCATCGTGTGGCTGTAGTAAACATGAAGGAATCTTTCTTTGCAAGCACTAAGTGGAGGCTGGTGTCACTATTAATCAACACATTCCAATCTATGGTTTGCAAAAAGAAATTATAATGCATTTGCTCATTAGAATTTCTTTACATTTGCCTTTTTTTATAAAAATTTTCAGATTTAATTGAATATTCTCCTAGTTCTGTGAGTGATGTGCTAGAGATACTATAATTTTGTTTATCAAAATTATTTTGATGTGGAAAGTATAATTTACATTTATTTCCTCTTGATACATTTCAATATTTCTGGCAAATTAAAAGCTATTTAACCGTCTAACAAATAATTTTTTTCTCCAAGTAATACCTCCTTTGTTCTCCATGTTTAAAAACCAAAGAGTTAGTATCTCAGGCTCTCAAACATTCTTTCTGGTTCTTGGTACAGGCCCCTTCCCGGCCAGCATCTCCTCACCTTCCTCACGGATCTCTTCCTGAGAGCTTCCGCTTCCCGTGTCCTGGGGAATGTGCCTTTGTTCCAATTTATTTCTTGTCTCTTCTGTTTTCTCTTCCTGCATTAATGTTTTTTCAAGGTCAGACCCCTCTATCAAATGTCTCTTAGAATCGAGCCTAACTTTGGGATGTGTTAAGATTTCTTCCCTCTTTTTTTATATCTGCTCTTTCTCTCCGATTCTGCACTGAAATGCCTATTTCCTTTCTCTTCCAAGTGTCTTCTTTGTTGGATTACTTCCTTTCCTTCCTTAATCCCTTCTCTTTGCTCAGAAGAGCTGTTAACAATGAAATTTACTGTTCTAATTCTTTGTCTTATTTTTGCCATTCAGGCCAGGCCCTGGCATTACTTTGCTTCTGTCACTTATTAGATTGATTACAGGAGGTGGAAGGTGACCGATTCGTAACTCACAACTAGAGGCGTTCTCAAATGTTGGAACCACCCTGTAATACTTTGATTTAATGCTTCAGAATGAACTTGAATCTTGGCCAAACTTACCAATTATTTGGCTTAGATGAGTAAACCTGAGCTGCGTTTAGCCTTGCACTCCCCCTGCCCCACAAGTGCTGGAGTAGAATTCTCTCTGCGGGGGAGGCAGAGTTCATTCGTGCTTGGGGCTCAGGGTGGCTAACTTTTATAGTTTGTAGTCAAGGGTGAGGGGTGGGAGTGGGGAAAAGGAAAGGTGTAGATTCTTCTCTTCATGGATTTCACAGAATTCCTCGTTCCGTTTTTCTTCTTAAACAAAGCCTTATCTGCACTGAAAGTTTTAGATTTTTGGTTTTTACATTATTGATAGTTGAAGTTATGTAAGCTCTTCAGTTTGCTCCGTGTTTTTTGGCTATGTTTTGAAACATAGTACTCAATATAGCTTTGAGCTTTTGTGTTTGTTTGACGATATATGCTTCAACATCATGAAGATCAAAATGAAAGTAATGTTTCCCTCACTACTCAGGTCATTGACTCGCCTGAAAACTGTACTGTGGCCCTCTCTTACCTGTATTTGTGTAACTTAGAATTTAGAATCAATCCTCAGGTCTCATAGCACACCTAACGTCAAATATTGTCATACTGTTTTTTATTACAATACTTTTCCCCTATGGAAAATGAACAGTGATGACTCTGTCAAAGGGACTGTCTCAAGGTGCATATCAGGTCTGTGCAAGCTCAGCATGTCTGCCTTCTCATTGGTTCATGTTTGAGGCCACCATAACTACTCGCTGCCAAAGAAGTCAGCAGGGACATTCTGGCAGCTTGGAAGTGATTTTTATGTGGAAGGATATTAAGCGCTTCCCAGACACAATTAAATCAGACCAGGAACCATAGTAGAAAATTCTGCCAAAATTTTATTAAAGTAAAGTAAATTAGGTCACTGTTTATTCCTTAACATTATTTTGGTAAAATTTGATCTAAGTCAAAGGTTTAAGAAAAAAAATTTCCCCTTCCTCCCCTCCTCTCACCTTTATTGCTTTTGTTCCAACGAAATGACATTGACTTAGGATCCACCAGGTTAACA
Source organism: Diceros bicornis minor (assembly GCF_020826845.1). NCBI lineage: Eukaryota > Metazoa > Chordata > Mammalia > Perissodactyla > Rhinocerotidae > Diceros > Diceros bicornis. Next base: position 33,843,928 of record NC_080775.1, read on the forward strand.
AGTTGCTTCTTAGTCAAACTGGAAATAATCCTGAGCTGATTTTACAATCTATGTGTTTCCAGAGCAGGTTTGACAAAACCCATGAATTTTCTTAGGGAGACTCAACTTCTCTATGTAGATGCTTTGACCCATGTAGAGACACCGGCTATTTATAAACAAATAATCTATATTTTGAAGGTTTAAAGAGTCTGGCCAAATGTGGAAAAAAGTTAAGCATCAATAAGAAAAACTAGCTAAAATGTTAAACACACTTTGAAAAATACTTATTTTGATTCCATTGTAAAGAAACCTTTATATATAATATGCACAATACACAAAATATTGAAACCCTATCGAAGCTACTAGTGAGATATTTAGACTTCAAGAATCTAAATTTATTTGTTAGGAAATGCAAGGCTATAGAAATATTTATAGGACGTTTGTTCTAGGAATGTAAATGTTGGATATGGTATGGTAAAGTCAGTGTAGTCACAGGAGGAAACAAGAACGAGGCTTGGAAGGAAGTTTATTGTACTCACAGGTTCTAGAGAAAGGGCCACTACATGCCTCATAAGGGCTACAGGGGAAGCTCCAGGTTTGGTCAGGTGTTAGAAGACAGGAACAAGGGAAAGTCTAGGCCAGAGTCTTGACTGGGGTTTCCATGGAAAAACAACACAAGTCAGAATAAATAGTTTAGGATTGAATAATTCCAGGGAACTCTGGGCTATAGGAGGGTCTCTGGTTGGTGGTATCTGGCTCAGGGATGACGTAGAGCTTGGTGTGTGAGAGTTGGATAAGTGGTGCTTGGGGCTGTAGACTTGGGATTGATTGGTTTGTGTATGAAAGGTGTGCTCCAGCCCAGCCCTTTGCTGTCTCCAAGAAAGGGCTAGCCCTGGTAGGGTCTATCTCTCCTTGGCCAGAAAGCCTTTTAAGATGTCAAAACATCATAAAATACAGAAAATTAAAAACATGATTAATGCAGCATCTTTAGTAACTTTCACGCTGAGTTAGGTGCTATGAATGTTATAATATGTATAAGACTTAGTCTCTATATTTCACAGTCCCAAACTCTATGGAACAGGGACATCTATAAGGGAAATGTTGATTATACAAGAGAAAGAAGAGATTATCCTGTAATATATTTCTTGATAAGATAGGAGCGGGTAGGGTCAAAGCATGCGTAGGGTAAGGGTCTTAAGTCCAAGGAGACTCTGCTCCACTGTTGAACACACTGCCCAATTTAATAAAATATTACCAATAATTTAAAAACTTTCTTAAGTTCTCATCCTTTATACCATTACCTCTGCTCCCAGAGTGAACTAATTTTTGTGTTTATCTTGTGTTTTTTTTTACTTTCCAAAATCTGAATAGTTTTTTTTAAGACTTTATTTTTTAAAGCAGTTTTAGGTTCACAGCAAAATTAGGAAAGTCAGAGAGTCCCCATATACCCCTTGACCCTACACTTGCATAGGCTCCCCCATATCAACGTCCTCCACCAGAGTGGTACATTTGTTTCAATTAATGAACCAACATCAACACATCATAATCACTCAAAGTCCGTATTTTACACTAGTGTTCACTCTTGGTGTTGCACATTCTATGGGTTGGACAAATGTATAATGACATCTGTCCATCCTTACAGTATCATACAGAGCATTTTCACTGCCCTCAAAATCCTCTGTGCTCTACCTATTCATCCCTCCCCCACCTCAACTGCTGGCAACGGCTGATCTTTTAACTGTTTACATAGTTTTTTTCTTTTCCAGAATGTTGTTGTAATAATACAGTACATAGCCTTTTCAGATTGACTTCTTTCACTTAGTAATATGCTGAAGTTCCTCCATGTCTTTTCACGGCTTAATAGCTCATTCCTTTTTAGTGCTGAATAATATTTCATTGTCTGGATATACCTAAGATTGTTTATCCATTAACCTGTTGAAGAATATCTTGGTCACTTCTAAGTTTTGGTAATTATTAATAAAGCTACTGCAAACATCTGTGTGCAGGTTTTTCATGTGGACATACTTTTAGCATCTTTGGGTAAATCTCAAGAATCAGAATTGCTGGATCATACGGTAAGAGTAAGTTTAGTTTTGTAAGAAACTGCCAAACTGCCTTCCAAAGTGGCTGCACCATTTTGCATTCCCAGCAGCAATGGATGAGACTTCCTGTTGCTCCACGTCCTCACCAGCATTTGGTGTTGTCAGTGTTCTGGGTTTTGTCCATATTAATAAGTGTGTAGAGGTATCTTCTTGTTTTAATTTGTGTTTCTCTGGTGACATATGATGTGGAGCATCTTTTCATATGCTTATTTGCCATTTGTATATCTTCTTTGGTGAGATATCTGTTAAGGTTTTTGGCCCATTTTTAATTGAGTTGTTTGTTTTTTTATTGTTGAGTTTTAATAGTTCTTTAAATATTTTGAACAACACTCCTCTATCAGATGTGTCTTTTGCAAATATTTTCTCCCATCTTGGGTTGTGTTCTCATTCTCTGTCTCTCTTCTTTTTTCTGCTGAGGAAGATTTGCCCTGAGCTAACATCTATGCCAATCTTCCTCTATTTTGTGTGTGGGTCACTGCCACAGCATATAGGTCCACTCCCAGGATCCGAACATGTGAACCTGGGCAGCCAAAGCAGAGTGCGTCGAACTTAACCACTAGGCCATGGGGCTGGCCCCTGTCTTCTCATTCTCTTGATGTTATCTTTTGCAGAACAGAAGCTTTTAATTTTAATGATGTCCAGCTTGTCAATTATTTCTTTCATGGATTGTGCCTTTGTTATTATATCTAAAAAGTCATCACCCTATCCCAGGTCATCTAGGTTTTCTCCTATGTTATCTTCTAGGAGTCTTATAGTTTTGCATTTTACATTTAGGTCTATGATCTATTTTGAGTTGTTCTTTAGTGATGCATGTAAGTGTGTGTCTAGATTCATTTTTTTGCATTTGTATGTCCAGTTGTTCCAGTACCCTTTGTTGAAAAGATTGCTTTTGCTCCATTTTATTGTCTTTGCTCCTTTGTCAAAGATCAGTTGACAGTGTTTGTATGAGTCTATTTCTGGTCCTTCAATTCTGTTCTATTGATTTATTTGTCTCTTCTTTCACCAATATCACAGTCTTGATTATTTTAACTTTACAGTAAGTCTTAAAGTCAGTGTTATTCTTCCAATTTTGTTCTTCTACTTCAATATCATGTTGGCTATTCTGGGTCTGTTGCCTCACTGTGTAAATGTTAGAATCGTTTTTTTTTGATATTTAACAAGTAACTAGTTGAGATTTTGATTGAGATTGCATTGACTCTATAGATCAAGGGGGGAAGAACTGACATCTTGACAATCTTGAGTCTTCCCATGCATGAACATGGAATATTTCTCCAATTAGTTACTTCTTCTTTGATTTTGTTCATCAGGGTTGTGTACTTTTCCTCATCAAGATCTTGTACATATTTTGTTAGATTTATACCTAAGTATTCAAGTTTTTTTGGTGCTAATGTAAATGCTATTGTGTTCTTAATTTTAATTCCACTTGTTCATTTCAGGTATATAGGAAAGCAATAAACTTTTGTATATTAAGCTTGTATCCTGCCACCTTGCTATAATTGGTTATAAGTTCCAGGAGGTTTTTTTTTGCTCTTTCAGATTTTCTACATAGATGATCATGTCATGTGAAAAAAAGACAGTTTTATGTCTTCCTTCCCATCTATTTTTGTTTCCTTTTCTTTTCTTATTGCATGAGCTAGTACTTTCGGTACAATGTTGAAAAGAAGTTGTGAGATGGGATATCTTTGCCTTGTTTCTAGTTTCTGATCTAAGTGGGAAAGCTTTGAGTTTCATACCATTCATGATGTCAGCCATAGGTTTTTTGTAGATGTTCTTTATCAAGTTGAGGCAGTTTCCCTCTCTTCCTAGTTTACTGAGAGCTTTTGTCATGAATAGATGTTCAATTTTGTCAAATGCTTTTTTTGCATCTTTTGGTTTGACTATATGATTTTTCATTTTTAGTCTGCTGATATGATGGCTTACATTAATTGAATGTCGAAACAATTAGGCATACCTGGGATAAATCTCACTTGGTCATGGTCAGTACTTCTTTTTATCCATTGTTGGATTTGATTTCCTAGTATTTTGCTGAGAATATTGGGATGTGTATGACGAGAGATTTTGATCTGTAATTTTCTTTTCTTGTAATGTCTTTATCTGATTTGCTATTAGGGTAATGCTGGCATCATAGAATAATTTAGGGTGTATTCCCTCTGATTCTATGTTCTGAAAAATATTGTAGAGAACTGGTATAATTTCTTCCTTAAATATTTTGTAGAATTCACCAGTGAACTCACCTGGACTTGGTGTTTTATGTTTTGGAAAGTTATTAATGATCTATTCAATTTATTTAGTAGATATATGTCTATTAAGATTGTCTATTTCTTCTTGTGTGAATTTTGGAAGATTGTTTCTTTCAAGGAATTGGTCCATTTTATCTTGGTTATCAAAATTGTGGGCATACAGTTGTTCATAATATTCCTTTGTAATCTTTTTAATGTCTAAAAAGTCTGTAGGAATGTGCCCTCTTTCATTTCTGATAGTAGTAATTTGTTTCCTGTCTCTCTCTCTTTTTTTTTTTTTTTTGGTTAGTCTGGGTAAAGGTTTGTTGATCTTATTGATATTTTCAAAGAGCCAGCTTTGGATTTCATTAATTTTCTCTATTGATTTCTTGTTTTCAATTTCATTGATTTCTGCTCTAATTCTTATATTTCTTTTCTTCTGTCTACTTTGGATTTAATCTGTTCTTCTTTTTCTAGTTTCCTAAGATGGGACCTTAGATGATTAATTTTAGATATTTCTTCTTTTATAATATATACATTCAATGCTATAAATTTCTCTTTAAACACTGCTTTCACTGCATCCCACAAAATTTGAAAAGTTGTATTTTCATTTTCATTCAGTTCAAAACATTTTGTAATTTCTCTTGATATTTCTTCCTTGACCTATGTGTTATTTAGAAGTGTGCTTGTTAATCTCCACATATTTTGGGATTTATCAGGTATTTTTTAAAATTGATTTCTAGTTTAATTCCATGGTAGTCTGAGAGCAGACATTGTATAATCTCTATATTTTTAAATTTAAGGTGTGTTTTATGGCCCAGCATGTGGTCTATCTTGGTGAATGTTTCATGTTGGTTTGAGAATAATGTGTATTCTGTTCTCATTGGATGAAGTAGTCTATGGATGTCAATTAAATGCAGTTATTGACATTGTTTAGGTCAACTGTGCCCTACTGATTTTATGCCTACTGGATATGTCCATTTCTAATAGAAGGGTGTTTAGTCTCCAATTATAATAGTGTATTTATCTATTTCTTCCTTGCAGGTCTATCTATTTTTCCTCTTGAATTATTTGTAAGGAAAAGTAATTTCCCTGCCATCTTTTTTATTGCACAATGTACTAAACCAACTTTATGTATCAAACAGTAAAAGATATAGAACAGTAGTTGCCAAACCATCTGTCTTGGAAATCTGGGGCACAGAGTGGGTATCGTGCCTAGGGGTCAAAGAATTTATCTATCTATCTGTCTGTCTATCTATCTATCTATCTATCTATCTATCTATCTATCTATCTATCTATCTAATCATCATCTATCTATCATCTTCCCAATAAATGAACACTAAAAATATAACAATTATCAATGACATCTTTTGACAGTAAAAAAAAAAGAGTGGTTGAGATCTGCTAGTGTAGTGTAGAGTATTTAGATGATATTTACTGGCAAAAAAAAAAACCCCAAATAAAACAAAAACAAAAATATACAAAATGAAAGTTTAGAGTAAAAGAATGGCCAGGTCCAATGCAATGGCCTCTTTCAGGCAGCACACTCTTGTGATTTGTCCAACTCCTTTCCAGTGGTATGTTGCATCCAGTATTGTTCTAAAGGAATTATCTTTATGTATTTTGATGCTCTGTTGTTAGGTGCATACATATTAAAGATTGTTATGTCTTCTTGGAGAATTGATCCTTTATCATTATGTAATGTCTCTCTTTATCCCTGATAACTGTCCACAATTAGAAGTCAGCTCTGTCTCAAATTAAAGCTACTCTCACTTTCTTTGATTAGGGTTAACATAGTATATGTTTCTCCATCCCTTTACTTTTAATCTGTATGTGTCTTTATATTTAAAATGGATTTCTTGTAGACAATGTACAGTTGGTTCTTATTTTTTGATCTATTCTGACAATCTTTGTCTTTTATTGGTGCATTTAGACCATTGATATTTAAAATAATTGTTGATATGGTTGGATTAATATATACCATATTTGTTACTGTTTTTTATTTGCTGCTCTTGATCTTTGTTCCTATTTTTACTTTCTCTTTTTCTTCCTTCTGTGGTTTTAATTTAATTTTTATATGATTCCAACTTCTCGTCTTTGTTGAGATATTAGCTATACTTTTTTAAAAACTTTTTTTGCTGTTTTCCCTAGAGATTGCAATATGCATTTACAACTAAACCAAGACCAATTTCAAATAACAATATACTACTTCACAGGTAATGTAAGTACCCTATAATAACAAATCAATCCTAATTCCTCCTTCTTGTTCCTTGTATCATTGCTTTCATTCATTTCACTTACACATAAGCATACAAGAGCATGTATATACACAAAGATGCATACTAAAATACATTGTTGCTGTTATTTTGAACAAACTCTTATCTGTTAGTTCAATCAAGAATACGAAAAAATAAGACTTTATTTTACCTTCACTTATTTCTTCTTTGATGCTCTTCCATTCTTCATGTAGATCTGATTTTCTGACCTATATCATGTTCCTTTTCTTTAAAGAATCTCTCTTAATATTTCTTGCTAGGCTGGTCTACTGGCAACAAATTCTCTCAATTTTTGTTTCTCTGAGAAAGTTTTTATTTCTCCTTCACTTAGAAGGATAACTTCACAAGGTATAGAATTCTAGGTTGGTTTTTTTTCTCTCAACACTACTCTATTGGCAGAAGCAGTCACAGGCTGCCTCATGTCATGGAAGCAATGTCAAAGCATTTTGGAGCCATATTGTAAAACTACCACACTAGGTAACTTTTTCTTTCTTCTTTGTTGCTACAGAAAAGAATAATGACATTTTTAATTACCTACATTTTCTGAATGAATAAAAATGCAACTGACTTTAAATATTAATTCTATATGCAGAAAACATCCTAAGTTATCTTACTAATTTACGAAATTTATCTGTAGGTTCTGTGGAGTTTTTCATGTAGACAATCATATAATCTTACAAATAAGAAATGTTTTGTTTCTTCCTTTGCAATCCTTATACATTATGGTGGTATTATTATTATTGTCATTATTTTATCCTATATTGACAGTTACGATCTCTAGGATAATTCTGAATAGAAATGGGGATAGTGGGCATTCTAGTCTTCTTCCTGATTTTGAAGGGAATGTTTTCAGATAAGGAAGATTTCTTCCATTTGTAATTTTATGTTTTTTTGGGGGGGATTTATTATTGTTGTTTTATTTTATTTTTTTATTGAATTGACATATAATAGTATATTAATTTCAGGTGTACATCATACTGATTCAATATTTATATACATTACAAAATGATCATCCCCATCTCTAGTTAACATCTGTCACCATATAAAGTTATTCCAATATTATCGACTATATTCCCTATGCTGTACATTACATCCCCATAACTTATTTATTTTATAACTAGAAGTTTGTGCCTCTTAATCCCCTTCACCTATTTCACCTACTCTCCAATTTCTCTCCCATCTGGCAAACAAGTTTGTTTTCTGTATCTGTGAGTCTGTTTCTGTTCTGTTTTCTGTGTTCATTTGGTTTGTTTTTCAGATTCCACATGTAAGTGAAGTAATATGGTCATTATTTTTCTCTGTCTGACTTATTTCACTTAGCATAATACCCTCTAGGTCCATTCATGTTGTTGCAAGTGGCAAGATTTCATTCTATTTTTATGGCTGAAACACATTTCATTGTATATCTATATGTATCTATCTATCTATCTATATATATATGCTACATCTTCTTTATCCATTTTCTATAGCTGGACACTTAGGTTGCTTCTATATCTTGAATATTGTAAATAATGCTGCAATGAACATAGGGATGCATATACCTTTTTGAATTAGTGTTTTCCTTTCCTTCAGATAAGTACTCAGTAGTGGAATTGCTGGATCACATGGTAGTTCTATTTTAAATATTTGGAGGAAGCTCCATAGTACTTTCCATAACGGCTGCACTAATTTACCTTCCCACCAATTTAATGCATAAGCATTCCCTTTTCTACACATCCTCACCAATTTTTGTTATTTTTTGTCTTTTTAATATAGGCATTCTTACTGGTGTGAGGTAATATCTCATTGTGGCTTTGATTTGCCTTTCCCTGATGATTAGTGATGTCATCTTTTCTTCTACCTGTTGGCGATCTGTATGTCTTCCTTGGAAAAATGTCTATTCAGTTCCTCTGCCCATTTTTAATTGGGTTATTTGCTTTTTGATATTAAGTTGTATAAATTCTTTATATAGTTTGTATATTAACCCCTTATGAAACATATGATTTGCAAATATCTTCTCCCATTCAGTAGGTTGCCATTTCATTTTGCTGATGGTTTCCTTTGCCATGCAAAAGATTTCTAGTTTGATGTAGTCCCATTTGTTTATTTTTTCTTTTGTTTCCCTTGCCTGACGAGACATGATATTAAAATAGATACTGCTAAGACTGATGTCAAAGAGCATATTGCCTATGTTTTCTTCTAGGAATTTTATGGTTTCACGTCTTACATTCAAGTCATCAAACCACAAGGGAAGAGACCAAGAGAAGAAGAAAGGAACAGAGAAGAACTGTGAAAACAACCAGAAAACAATTAACAAAATGGCAATAAGTACATAGCTATCAATAATTACTCTAAATATAAGTGGACTAAATTCTCTAATCAAAAGACAAAGTGTGGCTGAATGTTTTAAAAAAACCAAGACCCATCTATATGCTGCCTACAAAGGATGGGCTTTAGATCTAAAAGCATACACAGACTGAAAGTGAAGGGATAGAAAAAATTATTCCATACAAATAGAAACAAAAAGAAAGCTGTGGTAGTGACACTCATATCAGACAAGATAGATTTTAAAACAAAGTAACGAGAGATGAAGAAAGGGATTACATAATAATAAAGGGATCAATCCAACAAGAGGATATAACATTTGTAAATATCTATGCATCCAACATAGGAACACCTAAATATATAGAGCAAATATTAACAGATATAAAGGGAAAAATTGACAGTAATACAATAATAGTAGGGAACTTTAACACCCCACTTACATCAAAGGATAGATCATCCAGACAGAAAATCAACAAGAAAACATTGGCCTTAAACGACACACTAGACCAGATGGACTTAGATATATACAGAACGTTCCATCCCAACACTGCAGAATACACATTCTTTTCAAGTGCACATGGGCTATTCTTGAGGATAGATCACATGTTAGACCACAAAAGAAATCTCAGTAAATTTAAGAAGATAGCAATCATATCAAGCATCTTTTCCAACCACAGCAGTATGAAACCAGAAATCAATTACAAGAAAAAAACTGCAAAAAACACAAATAGGTGGAGACTAAACAGCATGCTACTAAACAACCAATGGATCAATAAAGAAATCAAAGAGAAAATCAAAAAATACTTGAGACAAATGAAAATGAAAACACAATATTATAAAATCTATGGAACACAGCAAAAGTAGTTCTAAGAGGGAAGTTCATAATGATACAGATCTACTTCAGGAAATAAGAGAAATTCAAATAAACAATCTAACCTTACACCTAAAGGAACTACAAAAAGAAGAACAAATATTTTATTTTATTATGAATAGGTAATGTTTTAGTCAATGCTTATTGTACATCATTTGAGGTAATCCTATGTTTTTCTACTTTATTATGATAGTGCATCTAATTAATAGAGTTCCTTAAAGTTGAACCACTCTTGTGTTCTTGAGATAAACCCAATGTGGTCATATGGTCATTATATATTATATTTGTTTTCTTATATTTTGTTTAGATGTTTACACCTATGTTCTTAAGTGAAATTGGCCTGTAATTATTTTTTATCCATGCTTTTTGTCTGGATTTGGTAACAAGGCTATATTGTCTTCAACAAATAGTTAGGGGGTGTTCTGTCTTTTTCTTTACTTTTTCTCTTCTCTGAAAGAATTTTTTCTGTGAATGTATGATAGAATTCATCTGTGAAAACAATTGATACTAGTACTTTCTTTACAAGGATAATTTAAAGTGTGAATCCATTTTTCGAAATGGATGTAGCAAGTGAGGTTTTCTTATTCTTCTTCAGTAAGCTTGGGTATTTTACGTGTTTTTAGGGATTTGTCCATTTAACCTAACATTTAAAATTTAATTGCGTAAAGATATTCCTGATATTCTCTAACAGTCTAAATTTCTGCTCCTGACTGAAAATGTCCTCTTGTTAGTTCTTAATATTATTTGTGCTTTTTTTACCTCCATCAGTCTTGTCAGAGGTTTGTCAAGTTTATTACTCTTTTTGAAGAACTAATTTTCTTTCTATTTTGTTAACTTCTGCTCTTCGTTTGTTATTTTCTTACTTTGGCTTGATTTTTTGGTGCATCTATTCTATTTCCTTTTCCTAATTCTTTAAAGAAAACGTTTGACATATTAATGTTATCTTCTCTTCCTTCTTAATACAAGAATTTTAGCTTTCAAATTTGTCACTAACTACTCTTATACCAGGATCACACAAATATTTATATTTAATATTTTCATTATTTAGTTCTGAATGTTAAATTTCAATTATAATTTCTTTTTTGATCCATGAGTTATTCAAAAGTGTGTATTACACATTTCTAGTTTGTGGGATTTGAAAAATTATTTTTCTAACTTAATTGTGTTAGGATCAGAAAATGTGTTCTGCACAATACATGATTCTTTGAAATTTTTTGAGATTTGCTTTATGGCATAGTATATCTTTAAATATTTCTAAATTTTCAAAAGCATTTTGAAAAGTATTCTTCAATTGTTCCATATAATATCCTATAACTGCCTATTAGATTGAGTTTCCAAATTGCATTGTTCAAATATTCTAGCCTCTACTGAACCATGAATCTTGGAAAGTGTTGCATTAAAATGTTCCACTAGGATGGGATTTCTCATTATAATTTTGTCAATTTTTGCTGTATATATTTTAAAATTTGGTTTAATGTTATCTTTCTGGTCTATTGCACCTTTCATTATGATCTAGAGACCATAGATTTGTCTCCAGTTACAGCTGTCACTTTAAAATCTGACAATATGCTTCACTAGCAACTTTTCTTTTGAAGGAGGGAGAGAATACTATTTACCTCATGTATCCTTTTAGATAATTTCCTTTCAACATTTTTGGAGCTCAATTTTTTGTTTGTTTGTTTGTTTTTGTTGGGGAAGATTTGCCCTGAGCTAACATCTGTTTCCAATCTTCCTCTTTTTTTTGTGTGTGTGTAAGCTGCTACCACAGCATGACTACTGACAAACCAGTGGCGTGGTTCTGTGCCCAGGACCCGAGCCTGGGCCGCCAAAGCAGAGCGCACCAAACTTTAACCACTAGGTCATGGGGGCTGGCCCTCACTTTTTTATAAAGATGTAATTTTTGTATTTTAAATGGGATTATTTATATATATTATTATTATTGTTTGAATATTTAGATTTATTTATACTATAGTATTTTTTGATTTCTTTGTCCCACTTTTTTAGGATTCATGTTCCTTCTGTTTTTTTCTCATTCTATTTTTCCTTCTCTATTTTTATATTTTCATCACTATCTGAAAAAGGTAAGCATAATAAAGTTAAAAATAACATAATAATGTCTGAAACTAATCAGTATCTTACTCTCTTTCTGAAAAATTCAAGACATTATTGTGCTTTAATTGTGATCATTTTCTTTCCACTTTTTATGCTTTAATGCAACATTTTAAATTTTATCTTATTTTCTTAAATTCTATAAAATGGATTATTATTACCATTGTTGTTATCTACGCAATCATTGTTTGACTAGATTTCTCCACATGGTACCTTCTCTTCCTTCCTAGAGAATATCCTTTCCAGTTTCCTTTAATGAAAGCCTGTGTTTTACTAAATCTTTCAGTATTTGTTTGTCTAGAAAATGTCATTATTATTTTCTCTTTGAAAGATTTTTTCTCCCTTAATTATAAAATTATTTGTCTTATCTTTTGGTTTATTTATTCAAATCTTTTAATTTATTAAACTTTCTCTGACCTTTGTTCTTTAAACGATCTATTGAATTTCTAATTTTTGGCTATTATATTTATCATTTCTAAAATTTCTACCTTATTTCCAGACTTCCAAACCTATCTCATATTTTTTGATTGTCTTTCAATATTTGGCCACACCCTCAATAGCATTTTTAATTTTATTTTTCTAAAATATATTAAACGTACTTATTTGTATTCAATATCTGACATTAAAGGATCTGTAATGTTTCTTAAATAGTTCTGTTTGTTGTTTCTGGTGATTCTTTCTAATAGTATTTTTAATGAGTTTTTAAATGATTTTTTTGTTGCATTCAATCACGTCCATTTTATTTGTGAGACTTTAAGGCCTGCATTTAAGGTGTTTAAGAGATTTTGGATGTGCATCAGCCAGGTTCTATATAAAGAACTTTTTTTTAATTTTTAATTTTTATTTTTAAAATTTTTTGTTTATTGCAGTAACATTGGTTTATAACATTGTATAAATTTCAGGTGTACATCATTATACTTCTAGTTCTGCCTAGATTACTTCATGTTCACCACCCGAATACTAATTACAACCCATCACCACACACATGTGCCGAATTATCCCTTTCACCCTCCTCCCTCCCCCCTTCCCCTCTGGTAACCAGCAATCCAATGTCTGTCTCTACGTGTTTGTTTATTGTTGTTATTATCTACTACTTAATGAGTGAGATCATACGGTATTTAACCTTCTCCCTCTGACTTACTTCACTTTGCATATTACCCTCAATGTCCATCCATGTTGTCACATATGGCTGGATTAGAACTTTATAAGTTAAATTCTTAGCTTGAGTTTTTTTGGGGGCTACAAATGTGGTATAAAATCTGGGCTCAAACCTGTGTGAGAGCAATTTGGTTAGAAAATTTAAGAGTAGGCATTGTGCCTCCTCCCCCACACTTGAAGGCCAAGGCTGAGATGGCTACACTTCTATTTCTCTGTGGGGCGAGTCTGTGTCACTGGTTTCTTTCTTTGGGCTCCACTGGATTGTGAGAGTCGTCTTTGGTGGCCCCAGCTTTGTGTGGGAGTCTTGACCAGATCTCCCATCTTGAGTAGGTCCTAGACTGTTTCTTCTACCCTCTTCAAGCCTATTAAAACCAAAAGGTCCAGGAGACATCAGGGATTGGCAGATACCGCAGGATGGCTGTTGGCTTTAAGACTGCTACTTCTCTGAAGTCCTGGTCTTTTCATTGTTTTTGCCCTCTGAGAGTTCTCTTCACTTTCTTATTGTTTGACTGTCACGTAAGAAGATGTTTAAAAAAATTTTCATTTCCCAGCATTTTTAGATATTTCTTAAGGAAAGTGTTCCTTTGTGTATCTGCTTCACGAAATGTAAGTCTCTCTCAAATAAAAATATAAAAACAGGAAATCCTCTCATCACCCTTTTAAGTACTATCTCTAACTTTCCCTCATTGCCACACACCTTGAAAAAGTAGTCTTCAATCATCATTTCAATTTCTTTACTTTCTACTAGTAACAGAACTCACCTGTTCCTTTATTGCAGCATGAGTTTTGTGGGCAGCCAATGCTCAGGTGGAAATTGGTGTGCAGTACGTTTATTACAGAGTGCTCTTGGATCAACGCCTGCATAAGGGAAGGGATAGAACCAGGATGAAGCAGAAGCTGAGCAGCTTTGCAGTCTCAGTAGAGGCCTCAGCCAGCCCTGATGGGGGTTCTGAAGATAGTGAGACTCTTCAGAGCTGTCCGCAGTTGGGTCAAGAAGACTGGGACTTTACACCCATTTCAATCAGTCATTGGACCCAGGCTGTCACAGGAATGGAGGTGTGACCTTGGGCAAGGCAGCTTTCTGCAGCTGAGCCAAACCCCAAAGGGGGTTGATAGCTGAGGGCTATGTGCTGGCACCCCTCCCAGCAGCTAGAGAAATAAGTCTTCTTGATCTGAAAGGGGATCTGGATGGTGCATCATGGAGCCCACCACACAACACATACTTATAACTGAACCATTTCTAATCTAGCTTCTGGCCCCATGGTCACTAATGGCTTCCATTTCCCTTAAGCTAAAGGAAGGGGATCTGGATGGTGCATCATGGAGCCCACCACACAACACATACTTATAACTGAACCATTTCTAATCTAGCTTCTGGCCCCATGGTCACTAATGGCTTCCATTTCCCTTAAGCTAAAGGAGATTTTTCTTTGTTTTTCTTAAGTTGCTTTTTATAGACATACAATTCTATTTACTGTTTCTTCTTTTTTAAAGCACTCTCTTGTCTTAGCTTCTGTGGCAGAGCTCTCTCCTCTTTTTCTCTCAACTTTCTTGCTTTGCTTTCTCTGTCTCTTTCTGCGTCATCTTCCTCTACATAGAATCCAGACTCTATCTCACACTCTCTCCTCTTTCTCTTGTATCCTCTCTCTTTAGGTGATTTTATTTATGTTCATGGTTGTAAATTATTTTTGAAGGGTATGAATATTTAATTTAAAATCTCTATATAGTCAAATTATTTTTCAGATGTGTCCATGTACAACAACCAGTAGCAGTGTATGTATATATCCATAAGAGTTTCTATATTAATATTAAATAAAAATTTTGATAAGGATTTTGTTTTGGGACTGTAACTTATTTATCTTGGGTTTTATTGTAATTCAGTGAAACATTTACTCTTATGGATTTGTATTCTATAGAAAGGGAAAATATAGGCTTCTTGCATTGAATGAGATTGAAGAACTATGGAGGTCTTTATTTTGTAAAAGTCATCACCATTCATCAGATACGATGGATTTAGCAACAAGTATCATAAAACTCTGCTTTACCCTCCCTGTCTTAACCAAAAGATAATGTACTGTTTCTCACAATGAAAAAAAAGATGTAAGGTATCCAGTAAGGTAGGATGAGTTTATTAATTTTATCAAAAATTCAGGTTCCTTCCACTCAGTTTCCACTCCACTGTCCCCACTTTTGGCTTCATCCTATAGTTGGTTTCCTCTTGTGATCACATGTGGCTGTAACACATATCATCTGGGGACAATAATGAGTAGTAGCAGAAAAGGAGTTTACTCTTATGTCTCTTGTGTTAGTAAAAAAGGACAGCTTCTCATGCTGAAAAGATTTTCTCATATGGTTCATGGATCTGAAATTGACCACATGTTTGTTCCTATACCAATCCTTGGCAAGAGCATCTTTATGACCACTGGACTCAGACTCCTCCAGACCCACTGGATCATCTGATGATGGAGTCAGCTTCCTCAGAAACATATGGCTCTGTGGAGGAAGGCTGGATATCTTAAAACATATTCCCTTAGGAACCAGAGAAAATGTTGGGTAGGCGATCAACAGGGCCTGTTATATTCCTGTTTTCATTTATTGGAACTCCTTGCTTTCACTAGTCATTATAGAATATCACACATGACCATATCAATGAATACATTTGCACAGTTAATGAGACTGAGTTGAGGTTAGGACATAAGTGCTGTGTTAGTGACTGATGTTTGCTTTTGGTGCAGCATAGCATAATAGTTTTTTTTTTTTATAAGGACATTTGCCTATACTGAAGGCTGTTATTTCCTAGGTACTATTTTGTTTTTTGTTTTTTTGCTGGGAAAGATTTGCCCTGAGCTAACATCTGTTGTTAATCTTTCTCTTTTTTTTTCCTTCCCCAAAGCCCTAGTACATAGTTCTATATTCTAGTTGTAGATCTTTCTAGTTCTTCTATGTGAGCCACTACCACAGCATGGCTACTGATGGATGAGTGGTGTAGTTCCGTGCTTGGGAACTGAACCCCAGGCTGCCGAAGCAGAGCATGGCAAACTTTAACCACTAGGCCATCAAGGCTGGCTCTATAATAGCTAAGAGTGTAGCCTCTGAAGCAAATGCCAGCTTCCCACAGCTCTGTGATCTTGGGCCACTGAAATTTAGCTCCTCTAAGCCTCAGTTTCCTCATCCATAAATTGAAGATAATGATAGTAATAATCTCATCTGGTTGTTATAGGGACTAAAAGAGATAATGCATATAAAACATTTAGGAAAATACTTGACATTTATGCTCAATAAATAATATTTTATTGTATCCATTTTTGTCCATAGTTGGCTCTAATTACACATTACTGAATGAAAAATAGTAAAATAAATAAATAAATAAATAAAATAAACACACTCACATAGAATAATATTAGCAGGTAACATCAAAAAGAAAACAAGAAAACCATAGACTGCATCCTGCACAAGGTACTCTCTGACGACCAACAGAAGAAGAGACTGACCTCCTGGAGGACTGTCTCCCTATCTTAGGTCTGTGATAAGTCCCACAGATTAAAATCAAGTATGTTTTCACAAAGATCACCAAACACAAGAGAAAGCCAGCCACTGTGAGTGTCAAGAGACAAAGAAACAATATATTTCGATTCCTATGTCTGCAGAATGGCCTTAACAGACTTATGACTGTTAGAAGGCAGCAGTATCGATGCAGGGAACTCACAGAGACAAATAGAATGGAACCCGGGAACAGACCCATGCAGAGATGGAACTTTGATATGACAGAGATAGCATGACATTAGTGTGGAAAGGAAGGTTGCTTAACAAATCAAGCACTCAAAATTAGTTATCTCTGTGTGTGGGCTGAGGGAGATGGGTTCATACCCACCATGTGCAAATATCCACTTTGAATAGATTGAGAATCTAAATGTTAAAAGCAAACTTTAAAACTTTTAGAATAAAATTTAGGAAATATGGAATAGCTTTCTGAATTCAAGGCAAGAAAGTTTGCTTAAATAAAAAACAAAAAATACCAACCTAAAGAAAGGGATTTATAAATTTGAATACACTAAAATTAAGAACTTTTTTTTTTTTCATAAAAAGATACCGTAAAGAAAATTCAAATACAAGTTACAAGTTTGGGAGAAGATGCTGGCAAATCAACATAAAATCAATAATGCAATGTAGAAGAATTCCTAAATAATTAATAAACAACAGCAAAGTGAATACAAAAATGTGCAAAAGATCTGAGCAGGCATGTCACCTAAGAGGAACACGGATGGCCAAAAACTCACGAGTTGTTCAACTCACTAGCAATGAAGGAGATGCAAAGCGAGAAGGCGATTTCAATTTTACCTTTGAGTAGCAAAAATAAGGCAGTCTGACAGTGTCAAGTGTTGGATAGAATGTGTGTCAAGGATTTCTTTTTTCACTGATGGTGGGAATATAAACTAGTATAACCACTTTGAAAAAAATGTAGAGCTGAATTTTGCATTCTTTATAATCTAATAATTACACTCCAAGTTTCAATGTTCCCCAAGGAAAATTGTAGCATATGTACACTAGCAAACATGTACAAAACAACACTAATTGTATAGAAAAAAACCAAATTGGAAACAATGCAAATGTCCATTGGTAGAAAATATGTGAATTGTAGTATCTTTTCACGGTGGGATATTTTCATCTACATACAATGACATAGATAAATATTAGTGTCATTTTGTTGAGTCAGTAAAGCAAGAGTCAAAAGACAACATAAGTTTGACGCCATTTTTTGAAACTGAAAACTAGGTAAAATGAAACATACATTTTTTATGCATCAAATATATGCAGCGACACTCCTACGTTAAAAAATACGGGGATGACAGATACAAAATTCTGGTGCAGGAGTACCTCAGAGGTCTCGCAGGTTCAGATCCAGACTACTGCAATGAAGCGAATATTGCAATGAAGCCAGTCATACAAATTGTTTGGTTTCCCAGTGCATAGAAGAGTTATGTTTACACTATACTGTAATCTTTAAGTGTACATTAGCATTATGTCTAAAAAACTTACCTACCTTAATTAAAAAATACTTTATTGTTAGAAAATGCTAACCATCATTCGAGCCTTCAGCCAGTCATAATCTTGTTGTGGGTGGAGGGTCTTGTAAAAACGCAGTATCTGCAAAGCGGGAATAAAACAAGGCATGCCTGTACAGTCAGACGCCACATAATGATGTTTGGGTCAATGACGGACCACATATAGGAGGGGGGTCCCACAAAATCAGGACCATCGAGCCTAGGCGTGTAGTAGGCTGTACTGTCTAGGTTTCTGTAAGTACACTCTGTGATGTTCGCACAGCCATGAAATCACTTGACACATTTCTCAGAACGTCTCCCTGTCTTTAAGAGATGCGTGACTATTGATTATTTTTAAGGAGAAAACAGGGATATGGGTTTGGGAGAAGCACTTGAGAAAATGTGAGTTTTGGGTAATATTTCTAGTTCTTCGGTTAGATGATGTTTTCGGGTGCTTATTATAGAATTAAAAGTAAGTACATTAGAAAATAAACTATTAAATTATATAAAGAAAGGTCATACATGTAAAATTATGATGGTATACTGCAAATGAAAGATTATGATTAATCCAATTCATGAAGTCTAGTAAATAAGTAAAAATTAAATGATAAGCATTTATGTAGGAAATTGTTTTGAAGGAAGGAAAGTGCAGTGTCCAGAATGCCCAGCGGAAGCTCTGATCTAAGGAATTCCCTTGGTTCCTCTGTACGAGCAGGGAGGAGAGGTCAGCACTGGTTGCACTGAGTGCAGCACGGAGTCGAGGACTTGCCCTGCTCTCTTTGGTCTGACATTACATTCAGAATAGAATGCTCATGATCGTGCATCCGGGTAAACAGAACCAGTTTTATCAGGAAACCATCATTTTGTTGGCTAATCCTTTTGTCTAAGATTTAAGATTTAAACTAAAATGACCAATAAATAAACAATATAAATCTTTAAACAACACCTCCCGTTCATGATTGTCAAATAAAATTTGAGATTGGCAGACGATATACTGAAAAGCGCATACACTTATGCGCGCACACTCCAGGTAATCAAAATGGCAATTCTTTTAAATCAAGTGGAGTCGATAAAAATCATGTAAACAAGGCAAGAAAAGCAATAGAAATCTTTGGTTGAATGAAATTGTGACCATATCTTAAAGTTGATTTTACCTTAGACATGAAGGGACAAAATACAGAAAGGTAGTAGTTAACTGAGGAAGACATATTTATAATCAGACTCTAGACATGTCTGTGTCTATAGAGGATGCAGCGAGGTAAGAGTAAATTGTGTAAAGACACATATTAGGACTTCCCTCAGCACAGGTTCCAGATGTTAAGTCATTCTCTAGCAGCAGTCTGTCCAAAAACCTGGGGGCCCAAAGGAGGAGCTCTTTTAACATTGGTTGAATGACAATAAATACACTGATTCATTCTTTGAAAGAAGTGGCACAGGGTTTTATTACAGGATTCACTTACACTGTAATAACGTTTCAAATTATTTACCTTCAGAAGACAAAATAAAAAAAATCCCAATTCTCTTCTTAGATAATGGATGAACAATGGATGATTTGAATTAAAATTCATTTACATGTCATTTTTGAAAGACAATGCATTTCAATGCAAATTTCAGAGAATCCTACCTCATTACATAAAGGTAATTTTGAGTTACATCGACACCAGACTGATTTGGTCCCATGTTTGGCATGGTGTGTTTTGAGGACCCTGATTCACATAATAGGTATACAAATGGCATTTTCTGACACTTTCTAAGTAAAGTCAGAATAATGACTGAGGAGAGATGCCCAAAATTTGGCCAGACAAGGGACATATTGGAGTGCAGGTCACATACTGGTGACCTGAGGGCAAAATTCAGCCCCTCCTCCACAAAGGAAGGTAAATGGTTGTCTCTCACCTCTTCAGGATCACTGACTGGCGTTGCCCTGAAGGTGTTTGAGTTTGTGCCTCTTGGCGTTTCAGGATCCTGCTGAGGAAATTCATTAACTGTCTCTCTCTGGTCACCTGTGTTATACAGCCACCTCCCGAGGTCTTGACTCCAAGGGGCTGAATCCTTGACCACGTTCTACTATCATGTCTGGGAAATACTTGTTCTCAGTCTTTTCATTAATGAAAAATGGTTTTTGATTTTTATTTTGCCACAGATACTTTAACGTGCATCAAATCAAGAGTCTCCAATGATTCTTAGTCTCCAAGGTTAAATTTCTTCATCTAGCCTGTCTTCCTCACAGCAATCCTCGTGGGCAGTTGAAACATGGAGGTTTGCCTTGATCTAGGGCATGCAGTCTTAAGAATATATCTGGTAAACAAGCCAACTCTGGGTCAACAAACATATTTGCCAGGATGTTATCCTTTTAAAAAATTTCATTATCTTCTCAACATCTCATAAAAAAAAATAACACCTAAATCTGAGTTTACGAATTCTGTTCAGCACCTCCCCCTGACTGTATCAGAATAGATCTATGTAGCACAGCCAGCTTCCAAAGTACATTTCCATTTTAATTCAGATTTTCTAAAAGACAAATATTCAAACCAGTATTTTTTATTGTTTTAAGAACATTTAGCTTTTTTACAACCTCAGTGAATGAACTGAACAAAACCAGGAATGAAACCATCTGAGAGAGGTCCTTGCTGAGTAATGCAGTAGTGACTGGCTAATAGTGTTTCCTATGGCCTTGATGTGAGCAACGACTCATGTCATTTTAACCACTTGTAGACTCTTCCCTACCGTGCAGACGTCTGTGTGTTCTTTGAGTGAATAGTATTCGGTTGACAAATAACTCACATCAGTATGTTTCTTGTCAAAAAAAAAAAAAAAAAAAACTATAAACATTTTCAATGAACATATCTTCATAGATAAAATCATTATAAATATAGTGAAAAAATCCAAAATATAGTATGAATTAATTACCTAAGAACCTAAAGTCTCTCAACCAATTCAACTCTGTTTTTGGGGCACTTGAAACTGCATTATTTGGTAAAGTTGTATGAGGAAATTAATTTTGTTTTCTTTAGCTTTGCTGTCTTTTTTCATCAAAAGGAGAATTTTTTTTCATATCTGAAGAATAGAACTTTACCTAATTTTTTCTTATTTCATAAACATCATCTTTCAAGGTGATTCTGAAATTGGTTATCAAACAAACCCCAACCATTTAAAAATTTTTAGCTTGATTTGTACTTTTGTTTTATTGATTCTAGTCAAGACGTCTCTCTTGTTTAGGTGTAAATAATCTATTGCTTTTTCCTTCAAAATGTCCATGATTTGTTTTAAACTTGCTGCAAGAATGACAATTTCATAGAGTTATTGCTCAGGAAAATTTATTTTTTCATTTTTGCATAAGAGACATCAAGGTGTTACTCATTTTCGTCCTTACGATAATGTAACCCATATTTTACATGAGGCTGGACGTGTCCCTCGTGTCATTGAGCTCAGGGTAACAGCCTCATCTTCCCAGCTGCAAGCGCATTGTGGGGTCTCAGCAACCACATCGTCTTTCTCACTTGGGCTGATTCACAGTCTGACCTTTCTTGGGATCAATACTATACAAAACTTGCAATTTTTATCTGCCAATCGTACTCCCACTTGAAATTATATTGTAAAAATTACTTCACTTTAAAGATATCAAGTGAAGAATGACACAAAAATCACAAACCTCAGAATTTTCAGTAGTTTTGAGTTATCAAGGTGAGAAGTGAAGCTAAACGTAGTCAGTATATGTTTTGTTGATCAATTATGAAGTAGGCCTGGTTTGTGGGATCCAGCATTGTTTTCTGAAATTTAAAAGAAGGCATTAAAATTAAGAACACTTATTTTAAGTTCCAATTTACCATCTTCCACCCACTTTCTAAGAAACAAGAAGTGTCAACATGTCCACTCTGGCATTAGCTATGTAAGTCAGTCACCAAATTTTCAAATCATCTCCTACATATAAAATTTTTTGCTTTCCCAAAGAAGCAAACAAATAAACTTTTATCTTGGCTGGAACTAAGAAGTGGGAATTTTTCAGAAATACATTTGACAGAATATTTCTAAATTTCAAATGCATAAAATGTTGTTTCTCCATAGCTACAGGAAAATGTTGGGAAGTTACAACATGTTCAGACTGTGTTTGGCATGCACCTTAGCCGAGGAACAGTAAAACGGTTGTGTACCCAATTCTGATGAGGGTGTGGGGGCAGTTTCCCATTCCAACAAGCAATTCTCTGTGATACCAGCTGGGTGTCCTACATTCAACTCAATTCTGATGTTAATTATCTACCGGGAGACAGCATCAGATTCCACAGGTTCAGGGCCCATTCCCACAAGACTGTCCTCCACTGCAGATGCCAATCACAAGCCCAGGTTGTTACCTGTGCTTCTGACTTACTGGCTATAGATTGGAGGTTCATACAACCCCTCCTTGGGTTATAGGTTAAGGACTCAGTCCTACAAGACTGCCCTCTCCCCCTCCACCCCTGAGACACCAATCATAAGTCCAGGTTGTCACCTGGGCTTCTGACTGAATGTCTATAAATCAGAGGTTCCTACGACCCCCTCCTTGGGTTTGATTAATTTGCTGGAGTGGCTCACAGAACTCAGAGAAACATTTGACTTACTAGATTATTGATTTATTATAAAAGAATATAACGCAGGAACAGCCAGACGGAAGAGATGCACAGGGCAAGATACGGGGAAAGGGCACGGAGCTTCCATGTCCTCTCCAGGTGCACCACTCTCCCCGAATCCCCAGGTGTTCACCAACCGGGAAGCTCTCTGAACCCTGTCCTTTTGGATTTTTCTGGAGGCTTCATTACACAGGTATGATGGATTGGCTATTGGTGATTGAACTCAATCTCCAGCCCCACTCCCCTCCCCGGGGGAGGTGGGAGTAGAGGGGTGAGACTGAAAGTCCCAACCTTCTAATCACTTGGTTGTGTCCCCTGGTAACCAGCCCCCATCTTCAGGTGCTTTCCAAAAGCCACCTCATTCATAGAACAAACGACACTCATAGCGCTCTTATCACTTAGGAAATTCCAAGAATTTTAGGAGCTCTGTGCCAGAAATGGAGATGAAGACCAAATATACATTTCTCATTATAAATCACACTATCACAAACAGATACCAATGGGGAATATGTACCCCATATTGAGAGAGTGAGCATTAGGGGATAATGTGACCTGCAGGATCAGACTGGGAAAGTTTGAATTCTGGCTATGCTTCTCCTTGTTATGTGATTGTACGTAGCATATGTTAGCTCTCTGAGACTCGTGCTCTTATTCTTTTTAAAGGACTGAATGAGACAACATATGTGAAGTACAGAGCAATTTCCCTGACATATAGCAGGTGTTCAATAAATGTGAGCAATCTATTACTATGCAATTTATGTGTTCTGAAAGAATCCTCTTTTGAATACCCTGCTGATCACTCAATACATTTTTATTGTTTACTCTTTATATGAGCAAATTGTTTGAAATTGGTCATTCTCTGAAAAATTAAATTTAGTTGTTATGTTCTAGCACAGCCCACTAAATACTAGGTAGCTGTGACCATTTGGAAACCGATGGCATCAGGTTTTAGATTTGAGTTGGTGGCTTTCTTTTTCTGGGCTTCCAATTGTTTCTTTCTTTCTTTTTTATTGAGGTAACATTGGTTTATAACATTATATAGATTTCAGGTGCACATCATTATAATTCAGCTTCTGTATATGCCACATTGTGTTCACCACCAAAAGTCTAGTTTCTATCCATCACTGTACAAACGTCCCCCTTTATACCTTTTGCCTTCTTCCCACCTCCCTTCCCCTCTGGTAACCTGTCCTCTGTATCTATGTGTTTGTTTGTTGTTGTTGTTTTTAATCTTCCAGATATGAGTGAAATCATACGATATTTGTCTTTATCTGTCTGACATTTCACTTAGTATAAAACTCTCAAGGTCCATCCATGTTGTCACAAATAGCAAGATTTCATCTTTTTAAATGACTGAGTAGTATTGCATTGTGTATATATGCCACATCTTCTTTATCCATCCATCCATTGATGGGCACTTGGGTTGTATCCAAGTCTTGACTATTGTGAATAATGCTGCAATGAACACAGGTGAGCATACCTTTATGCATTTGTGTTTTCTTTTTCTTTGTATAAATACTCAGAAGTGGAATAGTTGGATTGTATGGTAGTTCTATTCTTAATTTTTTGAGGAATCTCCATACTGTTTTCCATAGTGGCTGCACCAGTGTGCATTCCGAACAGCAGTTTATGAGGGTTCTTTTTTCTCCACACCCTCTCCAACACTTCTTATTTCTTGTCTTGTTCATTGTAGCCATTCTGACGGGAGTGAGGTGATATCTCATTGTAGTTTTGATTTGCATTTCCCTGATAGTTAATGATGTTGAACATCTTTTCATGTGCCTGTTGGCCACCTGTATATCTTCTTTGGAAAAATGTCTGTTCAGATCCTTTGCCCATTTTTTGATAGGGTTGCTGGGTTTTTTTGTTTATATGCTGTATATATTTTGGATATTAACCCATTATCAGATGTATGATTTGCAAATATCTTTTCCCAATTGGTAGGTTGTCTTTTTGTTTTGCTGATGGTTTCCTTTGCTGTGCAGAAGGTTTTAGTCTGAAGTAGTCCCATTTGTTTCTTTTTGCTTTTGTTTCCCTTGCCTGAGGAGACATATTCCAAAAGATGCTGCTAAGATCGATGTTGATCAGCATACTGCCTATGTTTTCTTCTAGGGGTTTTCTGGTTTCAGGACTTACATTCAAGTCTTTAATCCATTTTGAGGTAATTTTTGTGTATGGTGTAAAATAGTGGTCTACTTTCATTCTTTTGCATGTGGCTGTGCAGTTTTCCTAACAGCATTTATTGATGAGACTTTTCTTTCTCCATTGTATGTTCTTGGCTCCTTTGTCGAAAATTAGCTGTACAGAGATGTGTGGGCTTATTTCTGGGCTCTCGATTCTGTTCCATTGATCTGTGTGTCTGTTTTTGTGCCAGTATCATGCTGTTTTGGTTACTATAGCTTTGTAGTATATTTTGAAATAAGGGTACGTGATGCCTCCAGCTTTGTTCTTTTTTCTCAGGAGTGCTTTGGCTATTCAAGGTCCTTACAATAGCAACAAAAAAGAATAAAATACCTAGGAATAAATTTAACCAAGGAGGTGAAAAGACCTGTATGCTGAAAACTATGACATTGTTGAAAGAAATCAGAGAAGGCACAAAGAAGTAGAAAGATATTCCATGCTCATGGATTGGAAGAAGTAACATAGTTAAAATGTTCATACTTCCTAAAGCAATCTACAGATTCACTGCAATCCCTATCAAAGTTCCAACAACATTTTTCATGTAAGTAGAACAAAGAATCCTAAAATTTATATGGAACAACAAAAGACCCTGAACACCCAAAGCAATCCAACAGTATCTAAGTTACACCCACCTCTTCACAGCAGCATTTACCCATTTGTGGGGAAGTAGAATCATTCTCTTGCAAGAAGTTAAGTTTTGCAGCTTGTGAAATTCTCCAGTTAAGAACTGCTGACAGCTTGAGTGGGCAAAGAAAAACCCCTATCAGAAAAGGTGGTAGTTTTGACCATGGCATCCTCTCTTCTGGAAGTGTCACGACAGACAAATGATGGAATATCTGCTCTCAGATTCTGTTGTATCCTGTCTTACAACTGACACAAAATGACGTCTCTAATCCTTGTGCACTCTGGGTTACAGCCCCACATGTCAAAATAAAAGCCGGCAGGGGAGGCTAGGAAGTCTTACTAAACATCCTCTCTCTGATCCACCCTCCCTTCAGACTGGCCAGTCCGCGCTATGGCAGCCACATTCTGAGAGGTGAGAGCAGCTGGTTACCAGCACGTGGAAGCCCAGCTTGGGCTTGCATGGATCCTTAATGAGCTGTCAAGTGTCACAAGAGCATTTCAGGAAAAAAGCAATATATGTGAATGTCATGTTTCATGAATCTTAATACTATAGTAACATATTAAAATGTTTGTGATTTTCATCAGCAAGTGGAAAAAAAGTTTTTTTTCTTTCACTCTTTGTTATCTATACAATCAAAGGGAGCAACATGGAGATAATTCCAAAGAATGAAGAATGCCAATGTTATTCTCATTTGGCTTTGGAATGCTGTTTGTGATTTTCCTTGGGCCACAGATTTTTTTTCAGATGAAATTTTTTTTTAATGTTTCCATTTCCCGACCTTGGCAACTGCCCTGGATTGGAAGCACCATGGGGGTAAACCAATCTGCTCCAAAAACATTTGAAGACTAATCTGTATGTAAATCACCAACTAATAATGATAATGACAATGACGATGATGCCAGCAGCTAAAGTTGATAGAACACTCACTGCGTGCCTGGCACTTGTATAAGTTCCTCAGTTTTGTCATCTGTAAAATGAAGAGAACAATAGTATTTGCCTCCAGGGTTTGCTGTGGAAATTAAGTTAGTAGTCAGAGCACGTGGAATAGTCCTGGACACACAATAGCACGGTAGCTGTCATTACTGTGTGTGAGCTCATACAGCCCTCGTCAGAGCGCTCCACGCTCGGCGCTGTCACCGACGCAGTCTCACAGGTGGGAAACTGGAGGGCAGGTGAACTAACTACCCAAAGTCACGACAGTAAGCAGCAGAGCCAGGATTAGAACCCAGTGGTCTGACTCCCAACTAAACCTGCTCGTCTTGTTGGAGTTCCTCTTTCACTGGGCAAGGCTTGTGATTCCAGGACTTAATGCCTTGAATTATTTGAATTGTGTGTGACTGAAGCTCATGGGATCTATGATGAACTGACAGTATGAATTTGGTCAAGTCACTAGACACCCCTGCATTTTAATCCCCAGCTGCAAAATAAGGGAGATGAACGAAATGCCCTCCCAGGATCTTCCCGGCACTGTGAATGCTCCACAAGCCGAGGAAGTGTACACACTCTCAAGCAATTCACCTGGTTTCACTTGACCTCCAGACAAAGGGAAATTGGTTTAAATTGTACCAGAAGGACTTTTTTTTTGTAAGAATGTTTTCCTGGTAATAAGGGAGTGAAACACTGAAAAGAGAAGCTTTTAAAGCTCCTTCCTTAAAGCTCGGTGAGAAGAAGGTCGACACCACTTCTTGGAATCGTCAGTGGGCTCTTACTGCCTAGAGGCTGAGCACAAACTAGGTTATAGATTTCTTGCAGCTAAATGGTTCTATTTTTCAATGATGTTAACTCCACAGTAACTGTTAGGATTTGCCGTCCTAGTCAAATAATTAGCCTTCGTGTCATGCTGTGAGATTAGTGTTGGTAAAGGAAAGTGGGCACAGGCACACTCACAACCCCCACTGGCCTAGAAGAGGCAGGTGTATAAATCAGAGGGCCTCTGTGGGCTTCATGAAGGGGGGGCATTGGTGGGATCAGCTTTGGCCCAAGGCTGAATTGTGAAATAGGCTGGGTTTTCTGCAGGACCCTCCAGCCACATCACAGACCACTCTGTGCTTCCCTTCAGGCATTGGGTGTGCTCCTGAGCAAGAATCCCTCTGACAGCAAGACTCAGTGCTGATCCTTCCTTCCTTCCTTCCTGGATCCATTCCCTCAAGGCCAACCTTTGGTAAGTAAGGGCCCATGGTGGTTTAATGTGTATTACCTTTCAGGAAACATTACTGCTTCCATGGTTGCCTTGAATATGCAGTGCAAAAGTTTAACATTAGGGGACAGTTTTAGACAAAGAAGCAGGGTCTTCCTGAGTGGAATGTTCTCTCATTCTATGAGAGAGGAGATGACTTCTCATCCACTTACGGGCAAAGGCTGAGTAGCCAGGAGTGGGGAGCGTTAGAACTACAAAGGGAAGATCTATTTAAAAAATATGAGGATGAGGGTCAACATATTGGATAGAATTTTGAATATATTTGGTTGTTAAAATCATTCTAAGATAATTACGACACTATGTTCAGGGTGTGTTCCATGGTTTCTACAAGTTATTTAAATTATCACAGTAGTGGCAATGGTAGAATAAAAATAACACAAAAGGGAGTTAACATAATCAAGAATAATAAAATTTGAGTTGTGATTCAAACCTAGAGAGAATCTCATTAACATATTAACTACTGAGATAGTGAAACATTTTTATTAAAAATTAAAAAAAACCCAAAATTAACTGAATATTTGTATTTCCATTTTTTTGAAAAAATAAGCCCACACACCTGTATCCTTTCTCCTGCTTATTTCAGTTAGTTCTTATTAATAATCATGAAAAGACAGTATGATAAAACTATATTATCCCAAAGCTGAATTTTCCCTCTTATTTAAAAGATCCTTTGTTTAAGCTCAGGGCGGCTTGCAAGTAATTTCCAAGAACTTATTATCATCTTGGACTTCTGCAAAATATTTTGAGTAAAATCATAGGAGAAGCCTTTTTTGACATATAAATGTAACTTTCTTCCCTGATTTTATGATATCCATCCCCATTATGGTGGAAGAGCTGGTGGGACTTTATGACTATTCACTATTTCTTAGGCATTATGTTACACACTACTCTATTTAATCTTCACAAAAGCACTAAAAGCTAAATATCACTGTCTCTGCTTTTTGGATGAGGAATTTGTAGCTCCAGAAATAAAATGAGCTGCCCACGACGCCAGAGCTCGTGAGAGATGGGAATGGACTCTAGCGAGGCACGCTGGACTTCAGTGCCCATGATGCCAGAGCTCGTGAGTGATGGGAATGGACTCCAGCACGGCACACCTGCCTTCAGTGCCCATGATGCCAGAGCCCGTGAGTGAAGGGAATGGACTACAGGTGAGGCACACCTGCCTCCAGTGCCCATGATTCCAGAGCTCATGAATGATGGGAATGGACTCCAGGTGAGGCACACCTGACTTCAGTGCCCATGATGCCAGAGCTCGTGAATGATGAGAATGGACTCCAGCAGGGCGTGCTGGACTTCAGTGCCCATAATGCCAGAGCTCGTGAGTGATGGGAATGGACTCCAGGAGAGGCACACCTGCCTTCACTGCCTGGGATGCCAGAGCTCGTGAATGATAGGAATGGACTCCAGGCAAGGCACGCCAGACTTCAGTGCCCACGTCATTTTGGTCCACTAGAAAAAAGCTCTTGAGAATCTCTCTTTTTTCTTTAGAAATTAATTTCTGAGGCTAGCAGGACCAACTCTCTTGCTTATGCATCAGAACTACTAAGTAAAGGTCCCATTATATCCAATAAACTAAATACTTTTTCCTTTGGACAGATAATAAAAGAAGAGAAATTTGTTTAAATGTATTTTCTAGGAGTCTTTCATAACTACCACATAAAGGTTTAAAATTACCTTAGATATGACATTTAACTGGATATCTGATGTTACAAGTGATTAGGGGTAGAGAAGTCTGGGTGAATTATATTTCACTAACTGAAACTTATGCTATATGTCCAACCTTACTTTTCAGCTTTTGCTTTTTATTGCTGTTGATATCTGTCCTTATCATTATCATCATTTCTCAGGAAAATCAAACACTCATTGAGTTTCTAATATTCTATACACTTCCTTAGCTTCTGATATGAACATCTGAATAACCTAAACTGTTGGATCTACTCAATCCTGGAACCCAGTCCCTCAGTATTTTTCTTAACGGCAGATGTAACCTTTGGAGGTGACCTAGGGTTGCTTTAGCCTCGGAGAAATCCTCCCAACCTTCGTAATAGCTGGTTTTCTCTTGTCTCTTGTTATTATTGGGATGCATTAGCTAACCCCCTTCATACCTTCCTATACTTCCCCTCCTCCAAAACTCACTTGTCTCCCATGAGCTGAGCGAGAACTGAGTGGCTTCTGAATATTAAACTATAGTTTTATTGGCTATTTGCATTTCTAAATTTGTTTTGATGAAGATGACATTACAGTTACTTCTGTCTTCACTTATTTGCCTCCAAATATCACCAATACCATCATTACAAATCTTACTCGGTTATGCTGTGTTGACAAATCTAGGTAATTTGTATAACATCTGAAAATATTCTGTTATGAAAGTTTGAATATATGTAATCATCTAAACCCGAAGACTATAGCATTTTGTGCAGATATTTTGATGTTCCATACTTTTTCTTATTATTTCACGAAAGTCACAATATTCTAGCTTACTGTTTCTGAACTGGTTTATTTAGATTGTTGTAGGAGTAGAATGGTCAGCCCTGGTGGTCTAGTAGTTAAGAGTTGGTGCGGCCCAGGTTCGTTTCCCGGTCAGGGAACCACCCCATCCAATCTGCGAGTTGTTGTACCCTGGTGGCTGTGTGTTGCTGTGATGCTGAAAGCTATGCCACCAGGATTTCCAACGGTGTCACCCATGGTGGCAGAGCTTCCAGACTGAGACAGACCAGGAAGAAGGACCTGGTCACACACTTCCGAAAACTTGGCCATGAAAACCCTGTGAATAGCAGTGGAGCATTGTCTGATACAGCACTGAAAGGTGAGAGGACGGCACGGAAAGACCAGGCAGGGTTCCACTCTGCTGTCCACAGGGCGCTAGGAGTTGGAATCCACTCCACGGCACTAAGGACAAACAACAACGAGTAGAATGTGGGATGAGTCACGCAGTTGCTCTTGTCTTAATTGTGGCTGTGTCAAAAATATATTACTGATTCCCCAAAAACCCTGCAGCATTTCCACTTTTACCTCCTCAAAGACATCCATGTCCTTCTGAGGTGTAGAATAAAGATCTCAGGAGAGAGGAGTGATAAGCAGGACATCTGTGGTAATAAAACAAACAGAGATTTAATCCAGGAAGCTTGATTTACTCAGTGGAGGTAGCCAGTGTGTGCTAAATAAGGTCAGATAAATGATCTGTGGCACACCCATGAGAATGTCCCCCACTACCACTGGGCTTTGACTTTTAGGCAGCGTAGCAAGTCTTCAGCCCCCTGTTCCCATGGGCTGGATGGGAAGGATCCCTGGTGTGCAGAGTGCCATCCTGTCTGATGGTTTCATCCTCATTGTAAAGAGGCCCCACGCGCAGTCTTCACAGCTTGTTTCCATAGGCAGTATTCGGTACTCAGGAGTTTAAGAACATCCTCTTATTTTCTTCTCTGTATTGTTGTAGCCTTATTTTAATTAATTTCTTGATCCACTTTCCAATTCCTTCTAATCCCAAATTTATAACTGATATGTATTGTCCCACAGACTTTGGCTCTGGGAAGTAAATTTAACACAGCTTGGATTCAAAACCATGTTATTTTCTTTGAAAAGTTCATATATCTGAGCACTCATTTAATTCAGCTCACAGAGTAAAAGCAGAATTTTCTGTTGTCTAGGAACACATAGAAAATACATAAGACATCACAGAAATATACTTGTTGAAACAAACCTGCCAATCAGCTTTACAAACCTTTAGTTTGTGGAAAACTGCTAGCTGGTGCTACTGGAGCCTTGCTGTAATTCTGGCATGGCGCACTTGTGTCACAGTTATCGTTATTTTCACAAATAGCAACTCTAGAAGTACTAGATGGTACATATCAACACAAGCCTGCATTATTTTCTTACCTATTTAAAAGAGTTAATATTTGGTTAAAATAAGACATATTTATAAATCTTTGTAACATCCAAATAATGGTCTTTAAAATTTTCTCCTTTCTCTCTTTCTCCATTAAGTGTTGCCCATACCTTCTCCGAATATATTCACAGGCATTTACTTCCCTGCCCAGCACTATTTCTAGAAATATGCCTTGTCTACATGAACTGTTGAGGAAATAGGAGAAAAATAAGAGTCATGAAAAATAATTTTCTTTCCTTATGAGGGAGTCAGAGGAAAAAAGTACAAAAAAACCCTCATTCGTTATCATGGCCCCATTTTGTTGTCTTCAAATGATTGCATCTTGTTGCCCTGAGTCCTTTTGCAAAAGGCCTTCCCAAGGTCAAGACCACTGAGATCACCCAGGCAACAAACCTTCAGAAAAGAGATGCTCAAGAGGGCAATTTGCTAATGGAGCAGAAACTGGTGACAGTTATAGGAGGAAAAGCAGAAAGTGAGTGATGGTCCTTAACTCACTGGCTGGATAGGTAAAATGAAGAAGAGAAAATTAATTAGCAGTAAATCTAGCAGGAGATTGAGCGGGTCCTGGAGTAATTAGCCCTTTGCTCTAAATCCACTCTTCCTGCCTCATACTGGCTCTGCTGTGCTGCCCGGCTAATGAATTCTACTGACCTCTCACCAGATATCTGTTTTATTCCCAGCAGACTAAAGAGCACCTCGCTATATCTGCAGTTCTCAAGCCTCTTGGGTTTTCTTGGGCTGCTGTGATTTTGACCTCCCTGGGCAAACAGACAAGGAGCTGCAGATAATGTTCACAGCTGAGCCTTGCAGAGATCCTCCAGAGAGGACTGCCACAGATTGGAGGGCCCATGGGGATGAACCATGTGCTGACCAGGAGAAAATCACCAGAGACACGTAGTCGTAATTCCTGCCCATTTTGAAATTGTCATAATTTATGCTTGTTTTAAAATTATTTTTAGTGCCTTAAGAAAACTGATGATGGGCCGGCCCCGTGGCTTAGCGGTTGGGTGCGCGCGCTCCGCTGCTGGCGGCCCGGGTTCGGATCCCGGGGGCGCACCGCTTCTCGGGCCATGCTGGGGCCGCGTCCCACATGCAGCAACTGGAGGGATGTGCAGCTATGACATGCAGCTATCTGCTGGGGTTTTGGGGGGAAAATAAATAAAATCTTTAAAAAAAAAAAAGAAAACTGATGATGTAATTTCATAAAATCTTGTGATTTTCTCCCAAGAATTCTGTGATATAATTTGAGCTGAATAGACACTTTCTGAGGTGTCCATAGGAAAATGGCGTTCTATCTGCATGGAGGAAAAGAAGAAAAAAAAATCTGTGATTCCAAGATCAATCAACCATTTTCAGAACCAATTTGTTCATATGTATTGGGCACATTATGTAGCTGGAATAGTTTATATTTGGAAACGCCTGTTTTAGGAATGCATCTAGTTAGAAGAACACTGAAGCCCTGCAGTCAATGATTCTAAAAAGAATATTTCACTGTAATTATATTTTTTTTCAATAGCCATTTGTGAATATTCCCAGTTATCTGGAAGAATTTTACTTACAAGTAAGATTTATCTTAGACAGGAGGCAGAGATGTGTCCAACAAATTTGTTTAAAAATCTCTAAATCATTCATTCATTAAAAAGTCATTAAATTCTTAACCATTCATGGAGGACATGAAAAATGGGTACTCCACATCTGAAGCTGAATGGAGACAAGGAGCAAGCCCACTTCAGCCAGACGCTTGACCACCTCATTCCTCCCTGTTCTCTCTCTGGACAGAACTGCATAAAATCATTTGCTTACGTTAATCTGTTTAGTTTGGTTTGTCCTAGAGCTTGGTTTGGGTACTAACAATGGGTATATCTTAACCAGGGAGGGAGCAGGCAGATGAAAAAGGACGCACACGGCTGTATGTGATTTTTGTCTTGTCATTTGATATTCAATGGATTCATGAGCCACACTGACAAAACACTTGAGAAGTCAAATGTAGCATCTAGGGTTGGCTCAGATCTCACAGCTAGGGCTAAGACTAGAAAGCACCTCTTAGTTTTCCAGAACTTCGGTTGGGTCTGAATATCTATTGAAAATAGAGAAATACAATCCACAGTGATCATACAGGAATTAGAGGAAAATTGCAGACTTGTTATACTACTGGCTAAAATCTGGAAGTTTTTGCAGAAATGGTCTTGTTGAGAGTTTATTATTATGTTGAAAAAATAATTTGATTTATAAATCTATTCTTATTTCCTAGAAGAGAGGTGAAAAATATACATGATCTTTCTATGGTATAAATCTAGAGTTGGCAACCTGTATCCTGTATGTTTACTATGGCCCACCACCTGTTTTCGTAAATAAAGTTTTATTGAAACACAACCCCAGTCATTTATTAACATACTGTCTATGGTAGCTTTTGTGCTGCACTGACAGAGTAGGTGTGACAGAGACTGTGTGGGCCACAAAACCTAAAATATTTACCATCTGACCCTTTACAGAAAAAGTTTGCTGACTCCTGCTTGTTAGTGATTTGAAGGCAATAGATTAGGCTTATTTGCTTCTCATAAAATATAAGGTTCAGTGCTATTTGTGAATTGAATCCAAACGTCTTTAAAGTCTCAAATGATAGAAGTGGGAATTGTGGCTTTTGAAAGTAGAAAATCTAAGGCTATGCAAAATTTTCCAAAATTTGGTGTTTTAAGGACTTATTTTCATCTATGTATTTTTCCACTTATTTTCAGGACACGATTTCTTGTTGATAGTTTAAAGCCTTTGATGATGGCAATGATTTCAACAGCATTCCATTTTTACTTTCATTTGGTTGCCAAATAAACACAAATTAAGAACTAGACTTAGTTGATCAGAAGTAAATTCTGCAGGTTTTAACTATGGAATTCCCTGCTGGTGTAAAATACCTTTGGAGATTCTGTGGCTAGAGATACCCTTTTGAATGCCCAACCTGATCATATGCTACCACTAGATTTAAGAAGATACTGGTAAATCCAGTCCAGAAAGCAGTTGATGAGCTCTAACAGAATACTAGCCAAAGCCCCTCCTGCCTTGTCAGGTTCCCAGGTCAAGAGGACGTGGCATCTGGCCCATCTGCTCTCTTCCCATTCATTACCCAGCATGACATCGCGTGGTCAGAGCAGCACTCTCAAACCAGAAGCCTGAGTTCCAGCGACCTGTTGGGTAGGCCGGATCATGTTACTTCATCTCTGTACCTCATTTTCCTTGTCTGAATCATAATGATAATAATGCCACCTCACAGGGTGAATGTAAGGAACTTAGAACAGCGTCTGGAATATTCTGAGTGTGAAATGTTACCATTACTATCGTCTAAATGGAATGTCAGAAGTAAGGAAAGGTCTTCGCAAAGTAATAAAATCATGTAACTTTGTGGAAAATGAATTTTTCTCGTTTCTGTAGGGATTATGATGAATTCATCAGAATATTCGTGGATAAACGACTCGGGCACCTCTTCTCCTGACGGCAGCACACTGTCTCCCCGGCCTTCGCTCCCGCGCCCTCTCGTTTGCAGGCTCGAGGAGACCCGAGGTCGTGTGGTGGTCTGGGCCTGTGCGCTCCCCTCGGCCCCGAGGGGCGCGGTCCTCTGACAGCCAGGGCAGGGCGGCAGGCGGCGCCCGTGGAGGCCGTGCTGCGCGGACGCGCGGGCCGCGCCTGCTGCCCCCGCCCCAGTGTGCGGGCGAGCCGCCCGCCGCGCCTCGGGGTGGGCACGCGAGACCCGAGAGGAGCTCGGCCACGCAGAAGCAGAGGACGACTGCCGCCGCGTGCTCAGCGCGCCAGCTTGCTTTCTGCAAACGTCTAGTCTCACCGAGTACAACGCACGACATTTTCACGGCGAAAACAGAAGGGCACGTGTTGGACGCGCGGAAGCGCGGCCCCGAGAGGATGAGAGGCGGCGCGCGGCGCGGCCCCACCGCGAAGCGTCACTCCCAGGCTGGCCTCGCAGTGGGCTTTATGTCCCCAAAGAATTGTCTTGATCTGAATGTAAATTCCGGAGGAAGCATCAAAACCTTAAGGCTGCAGTATAACTTTAAATTGACCCAAAAGTTAAATGTACAATGATGAAGCTCCCAGCTAGGAAAATGAATAGTAGAATGAAAAACTAGTTTTGAGGACCAATTTTGAAGAAAACACCAAAAAATGTTTTTAAAGACATACTTCCTGCAGCTTTTGTCTTTCCTTTTACATTACAGTGAATTTCTTTTCTCACAGTGGGATTTTAAATTAATTTATAATTATACACACTTGCCGGGGATGAGAGAGAAATGACCTAATTATAGACCAAATGGATCCCCTCTGGCTATCCTGCAATCAGAGCCAGTGGGCGGTAGGCGGGCTTTATCCTGCCTTGAGTGGATTCAGTGGTTAACCTGGCAGTGAGTCTTGAAAGTGGTTCACATGGTCCACAGTGTAATGTCAGAATCATGCAAATTATTTGGAAGAAAAAATAAACATAAAACTGAATTTGAAAAGTGATTGTAGAACTGAACATTTTCCTGCCCGGAACAGATATAAGCACAAACCCTGACCATCAAGGAGACGAAATAAGCAAAGGGTTTTCGTGCTGTCTCTGTATCTAACAAGATTCTAATTAGTTACAATTAAGCTGCCAGGGAATAACAGCTACAGTGACATTGAAGAAGAAAATGCCCAGTTCTGACATAATTCCCACCATTTCTTTAGATTTCTCTTTTTTGCTGAGATTTAGTTAGAAACGGTAGAGGAAGCAGAAGGTCTTAACAGGTGTCTAACAGGGTCACTGAAGCAGCAAATTCCCCTTGAGTAATTCTCTGGCCTTCTCCCTCTTCCCACTCTACACTCTGCAGCAGGGCGAATAATTGCTTTTACAAGGTGCACTTAACTCTGTTCCTTTCTTCCAGCCAAGAGGGCATTTTCCTGCCTGTTCTCTCTGTACCAACTCCAAATAGGAGACTTAACCTGCGGTTTGAAAAGAGCCGTGTTCTTTGTCTAGTTAAAAAAAGTATTCTGGCTGGTATGAAGTTCCTGAAACCCATACGAAACAAATAGAAAATGATATAAATGACATGTCACTGAGTGGGAGGAGAAACAGAGCTAGAAATGTACTTCTTATGTGTTGGGAGAAAATCAACGGAACAGAATATTGTCTTGGTGTGTACAGTGGCTGCTGGGAGTGAGTCCGTGAGGGAGGCGGCTGTGGCCTGGGCGTGTGAAACGGCCCTCGAGACCGACATGATGACGCGTGCCTGCTGACCGCGCGCATCAGCTCTTGCGTTTCAAGGAATCCATTACCTGGGGCCCTTTTCTATGTGTTCTTCTGTGTATAATGGGATTATCTAAAGCTGTAGAATAGTCAATATTTAAGGGATAAGTATTTTATGGCATCAATGATACATTTATGTGGTTTTGTTAAACAAAACTATGTAACATTCTTTTAATAAAATTATACCTATTTTAGCGAGAGCTCTTGGTTAAAAAATAATTTGTCTAGCTCTTCT
Source organism: Diceros bicornis minor (assembly GCF_020826845.1). Lineage (NCBI taxonomy): Eukaryota > Metazoa > Chordata > Mammalia > Perissodactyla > Rhinocerotidae > Diceros > Diceros bicornis. The sequence goes on from NC_080775.1 coordinate 33,880,982, forward strand.
AGCTGTAATTCATGCAGTACTATTTCTTTTGGAATAATAAAAGATTCTTTCAAATATTTACCAAAATCTCATGACTTGAAATCATGAGATATTCTGTTCTCAGATTCCTATATAATGGATATATTCTAATGAGAGGGACCATGCAAGCAAAACAGAAACATAGTTACTTACTGCAGAGAATGCAAGAAATAGTGAGATTCAAACGATAGTTTTAACTATAGCAAAATGGAGTGACCTGAAAATGTGTAAAATGATAGGAGATGAAAAACATTCAAGGAACTAAGTAACTCAGTAGAAGCAATGAAGAACAAGTTGGATATCTCAGAAAACGAGATAGGGAAATCTGATGGCTATTGATCTACATCATATTCACAATTATTTATTGTGTGCTAGGCGTGTGGTGGAAGAGGCAGAGCATGGAGCTTAAACCCCAGACTCCCCGAACACTCGCAGGAAAAAAGATAGTGATGGAAACTATCAGAAAATAAACACAGAGTCAGGTTCCATTTTCATGTTGCTAAATAAAAGTGCAAATAAGTTTAAAGCTGAAATAGTCAGTGGAATAAAAACAGAAAATAGAACTCCCCAGGCAGAGATTGCTTGAGCCGGGCTGGCCGGACCTGCCTCCCGCCTCCACCACTCATGAACCACTCACTGCAGTGGGCTCTGAATTCGTTTGTGCATCAGTTTTCTTCTCTTTAAAATGAGTATAATAGTGCTGTCACTTTACCTGTAATGAGTATTAAATATGTTAACATGTGTAAAACTTTTGCAACTGCACTTGTCTTACAGAAACCATTTAATAAATGTTGGCTATTACTGTTATAGTCAGGGGAAGGACAAATTGATTGGACAAGAATAATGGTGCTTGGCACATGGGTGCTTAATAAATATTTTGAATGATCTAATGAATGAATATGGAAACATACAAGAAAGTAAACAAGACATTTTAATAAAGAAAATTGTGAGAAGACAACAAAAAACCACATAATCATTAAAATAAATGTAAGTAGAACATATTACTCTATTAAAACACAACAACTTTTATATTAATAGAAAAAAGTTCAGATGTATTCTGAGACATGGCTCTTGAAACAAAATGAAAGAGTAATGTTAAAAATATAGGATAGACCATGAGATACCATGCAAATGAAAACCAACAGAAAGCAGATAAGCAATATCAATGTCAGACAAAGAAGAATTCAAAGTAAATACACATTAAATGGGAGAAAAGAATGTTATCTTAAGATAGAAGGCATGATTTGCCATGAAGATGAGCAGACATGTACTGTTATGAACCTAAAGTATTATACCATATATAAATGAATAATGCATATAAATATGGGAAGAAACTACAAGATCTCAGAGTAAGAAGATATAAACACACTTGTACTTTACCAATCAAGTAGCCAAAAATGATTATTAATAGTGATTCTCATAGTTTGAAAAATCAATGCTCCCTTTTGAGAAATATAAAAATTTCACACCCTGTGTTATTTAAAATTTCAAAATAAATTGAATTATTAAAACAAACAAAATTGATGGTAGATATAATTTTTTCAAACTAGAGACATTGTACAATTCCATATGCCAAGTAAGTGTTTATGGCCTCAAATTGAAAAATCAGTTGTATAGTATCTGGATAATATAGTCAATTAAATTAATTTAATAAACATACGGATGACGTACTTCACTAAGAAAACACATTATTTTTAAACATTTATCAGACATTTACAAAAATTGGTAATAAGGAAAACTGAATACATTCCCCAGTGTATAGTTTGAAACATGCAAAACTGCTGTTTTCACAAGTCACAAGCAACTTCACACAGACCAACGCAACCAGAGGTGCACAGACTGTGTTCTACCCCTGGCAACAGAGCTGTAACTCACAACTTAATTTAAAAAACATTTTCCCTTGGAAAATATTTTTTGAATACCCTTTAAATGTATATTGATTCAATGAGAAGACAAAAACTAACATTTTAAGCCATTCAGAAATTCCCAGCAGTGGCAGCAGCGTGTAACATAATCATTTGTCTACAGTAAGTGCTGACGGTGTGATTCTAGATCTGCTCCCTTCTACTCTTACCAGCACATCTCTGCCCTTTTTCTCTTGTATTAAAGCTCTGGATAACAATCTGTTCGAATAAAAAGTCCCAGTACTAAGAATCAACTCCAAAATCTAGAAAGAACAGTTTGTTAATTTAAAAAGGAATAAAACAATAAGTATAGGAAAAATTAATTAATTAAAACAGAGATTATGGTAGAATTGATAACTAAGATTCAAAGTTAGAAAATCTAAGAAGAAAGCCAAATGAAAATTCATATTCCAATATCAGGAATCAGATTATATAGAGATCATTAATAAAAATCAAATATTAATTTAAATTTTGGGCTGATATATTAGCACGTGTGTGTTGAGTGTGTGAAATACGTGTCACTAAAAGTGAAGCAATGAGAGTTAAAAAGAAACAAACCCCAAAACAAAACTCCAACAGAATAAAGCACTCCTGAGGAGAACACAAAGCATAAAGCAGGAGAAGAATCATGAAAGAAGTACGCCAAAAACTTTGGTTTTAAAAATGAGTTCTGTCAAGTCTTCAAGGAACAGATAAATCCTGCGTTATTAGGATAGTACTGAAAGCTTTTCAATTTCCTGAGGCTTGATACTTCTAAACATCAAAGAGATAGCGTAGAAAAGAAAACTATAAACTATCCTCCCATATGAATATAGATAAAACATTTCTAAAAAATCGTTAGCATGTTCAACCGGATGGTGTGTTTGAAGAACAACACGTAATGCAGTTCAGGGTGGTGGCTGATGTGGTGGGACGAAGGCAGGGCACTGGCACACGCAGGTGGACGTAAGATATTGGAGATGCTCCTATTCCTAGACTCAGTGCAGATTTCTTGCGAGTTCTTTTTGAAGTTATGTTTTATAACTTACACATATATTACTTATGTTCTTTTGTAATTATCAAATATTACCTTAATTAAAAGTAATTGAAGAATAAAGAAAAGAAAATTATACATAATAGAGCTTATTTAGTTCAAGAACGTGAGGCTCATTTAACACTGGCAAATAGAGTAACGTGATTCCTCGTGTTAATGAGACAAACGAGGAAAATGCATGGCCATTGTGACAAATTAAGAAACAAACAAACATTAGATATAATTCAGCATCCATTCTTATAAAAATAAAATTAAAAAAAGACCTAATCCACAGTATAGTAGGAACAGTTATAAGGTAATATGTTTTATCTGAACCAAGAGCAGACATCCTGCCGAAGGGAGTTGTGTTCAAGGACTTCCTGTTAATAAGGAGAAGGAATCACCAAAGCCTGCTCTCGCTTCCACCAATCAACAGTGTTCTGAAAGTCCTAGCAAATATAAAAACAGAATAAAAAAGAAAGAAGTGGTATTCACTTTGGAATGGACTCATCGTTAATTACTATTGTTTGATATTATAGAAAACATAAGATAACCAATTGCAAAATCATTTGAACTAATAAAAATATAATAGGTAGTCATTTATTTAGTAAACATACCAAAACTTAATAGCTTTTCTATATACCAGTTAGAAAATACAATAAAAAAATAACATATTTGCAATAGCAAATAAGCTATATTCAGGAATATTTGTAATAAAAGACACAGAAGTTATACATGATTATGAAAGTGTAATACTGAGTGGTGTAGAATAAGAACTGGATAAAAGAAGTGGCACACTATTTTCCTGGATGGTATCAATAAATAGTTTAAATGCATAAATCTCTAAAAGTTAACATATACATACAAAGTAATTTTAATTTAAAAATCCAAGTAAAGTTTAATTTTTTGACAAAATTAATCTTAAAGAATAAATATGAGAAAATAGTTATAAAAATTATGAAAAATAAAGAATTTGTTCTATCACATATTAAAATATATTATGAAGTTACAGTAAATAAACAGCATGATCCTAGAACTAGATAAGAGTGGTTAAAAAAACAGACCATAATGCTAAAGTAAATCAAGAAGAGTATAGATAAAAATCTTGTGTATAACTCATCAAATTTTAAGTGCTATGGTGTTAAAATATAGTATTATGACCCGTAATATTATGGCCCATCAAATCATTAAGTAAAAGGTGGACTCTTTATTTAGTGGTATTACAACAAGCTAATCCTATTTTATGAACAATATTAGATTATTATGTCATGCTTTCATTGTAACTAGATTAAAAACTGCTAATAAAATCCATAGAATACTAGATGCAAATTGGTGAATATATGAACAATTTTCCTGGGGGGGCAGGCCTTTCCGTGCATAGCCAACTGCAAAACCATAGGGAAAATGTTCATAGATTGGCAACAACGATAACAACAAAACTCTTAAATAAAAACAACAGGAGATAAAACAAAAATTTCAGAATGGCAGAAAACCACTATAAACAGTATTAGAAAGCAAAGCACAAATCTGAAAAAAAAATTCCAGTGTATGTGATAGGCAAATGACTAATTCTGATATGTAAAAATTGTTTCAAATCAATAAGTAAAAGAGGAATATTTTAATGGAAAATTGAGCAAAAGATATAGTAAGGGATTTAAGAAATGAATACATTAATATGGACAATAAACTGATAAAAAGATATTCAGACTCAACAGTAGGCAAAGAAATGCAAATAAAATCGAGATGGTATTTTCCATCTAGCATATTTTCAGACTAAAATAAATATTAGTAGTATAATCAGGATGTTGGAAAGCAGCCAAACTTCTTTTTTTAAAATTTTTTTCATTGAGGTATAACTGACATGCAACATTATATTAGTTTCACGTATACAACATAATGATTCAATATTTGTATATATTGCAAAATGATCACCACAATAAGTCTAATTAACATCCATCACCATACATAGTTACAGAATTTTATTTGTTGTGTTGAGAACTTTTAAGATTTACTCTCTTAGCAACTTTCAAATATGCAATACAGTATTTTTAACTATAGTCACCATGCTGTACATTACATCCCCATGACTTAATTATTTTATAACTGGAAGTTTGTACCTTTTGACACACTTCACTCATTTTGCCCAAACCCCAGCCACCACCCCCTGCCTCTGGTAACCACCAATCTGTTCTCTGTATCTATGAATTTTTTTCTTTTTAGATTCCACATATAAGTGAGATTATATGGTATGTGTCTTTCTCTGTCTGACTTATTTCACTTAGCATAATGCCCTCAAGTTCCATCCGTGTTGAACACATGGCAAGATTTCATTCTTTTTTATGGCTGAATAATTTTCCATTGTAGATATAGACTACATTTTCTTTATCCATTAATCCATTGATGGACACTTAGGTTGTTTCCGTATCTTGGCTATTGTAAATAATGCTGCAATGAACATGGGGGTACACATATCTTTTAAGGTTAGTGTTTTCATTTTCTTCAGATAAATACCCAGAAATGGGATTGCTGGATCATACAGTAGTTCTATTTTTATTTTTTGAGGAACCTCCAAACTGTTTTCCATAGTGGTTATACCAATTGCCATTCCCACCAACAGTGCCTGAAGGTTCCCTTTTCTCCGTATCTTAGCCAACACTTGTTATTTCTTGTCTTTTTTCTCATAGCCATTTCAACAAGTGTGAGGTGATATCTCAAACTTCTTTTGTGAACTGATAAAAGCTTTCTAAAGGGCAATTTAAAAATAAGATTCATACGCATTCCTTTAATCTGGCAATTCCATTTGTAGGGATTTCTCCTGAGGAACAATCTCCCCAAAGCCTAAATGCATGAATGTACACAGTATGATATTCATTATAAAGTTGAGATAGATAGATAGAGAGATAGATAGACGGATTTATATATAAGTAATCATAAATAATCTGAGTTAAATATTAGCAGTTTGGTAAATAAATTGCCTTAAAGTTATGCAATGACCTATTACATAGTCATAACAATTGGAGATGATAAAAATATGTCAATCAATAGAGGTGGACAAGCAGATTATAAAACAGTGCCTAAATGATCTCACGTTTATAGGAAAATAGAAATCTCTCTCTCTCTGTATGTAGTCATGCGTCTGTTAACAATGGGGATACGTTCTGAGAAATGTGTCGTTAGGCTATTTTGTCGTTGTGCAAATATCAGAGTGTACTTACACAAACCTAGATGGTGTAGCCTACTACATACCTACACACACACCATATAGATGATATTAATCTTATGGAACCACTGGCGTACCCGTGGCCCGCTGTTGATTGAAACGTCGTTATGTGGCACATGACTGTATATACATACATATACGTATGTATGTTATGGGCTGAATTGTGTCCCATCAAGATTCATATGTTGAAGCTCTAACCCCTAGAAACTCAGAATGAGTGTATTTGGGGATAGGGCCTTTAAAGAGATGATTAAGTTAAAATGAGACCATTTGGCTAAAATCTGACATCCTTATAAGAGGAAATTTGGACACAGAAAGCAACACTGAGGATGCACATACACAGAGAAAAGGTCAGGTGAGGACACAGGGAGAAGGCGGCCGTCTGCAAGCCACAGAGAGAGGCCACAGGAGAGGCCTGCCCACACCTGGTTCTTGGACTTCTGGTCTCCAGAACTGTGAGAACATAAATTTCCGTTGTGGTATTTTGCTATGGTAGCCCTTGCAAACTAATGCTATATGTGTGTATGTACGTGTATTTGAAAGACTAGAATAATATATCCCACAATGACATTAGCAGTTATTTCTAGATAGTAATTTTATTTTTTAGTATATATTTTTTATATATTTATAGTTAGCATGAGTTTTCATAAGAACAAAAATAAAACCATTTTAACTTGCAAAAAAAGAAAACAAACAGTACTCAGTTGATTCTTGTTTCTCATTTATAATATCTAGTATAGTACCTTATGCATACAAAAGGCACAATAAAAATTTATTGATTAAAACAATTAAAGACCAGATTATATGAGCTGACAGGTTTCTGTTAAATGACTCTCAAAAAGACAACAGATCTTCATGGAGACACAGTGCCCCAGGCTCTATTCATATACATCCAGGCCTATATTTTCATGGTGTTCTCTCCCTTACCCCCTCCAGGAGGCAGGAATATAGGACTAATATTTGGTTCTTAAATATGTTTACTTCTATTTTTCTTTTGAGGAGTTTCAGTTCTTTACTAGTTATAGATTCCATTTTTAAACTTGGTTGTCATCATTTCAATGTTTTTCCTGACATTTGACTTGTGTTTTTTTTCTGACATTACACTTTGGTCAGGCCATGTGTGGTCTTGGTCAAATGGTTCCCCGACCTTCAGGCTTCTCCTCGTGGGGCCCGTCATCCCCCCATTTCCAGCTTTGAAGCTGCCATGGCATATTGACAAGTGAGGATGGATGGAGCCCCGGCGTCTGGCACAGATAAAGCCATCAAAGACACCTGCGGGGGAGAGCTGCAGGTCCAAGTGGGTCTTGTTAGACCTGTAGAGACACTTCAGCGCTCCTCTCTCTGAACAGACTTTTCATTATTGTTCAGATGCAAGCCGCTTTCCCTTTGCCCCCAAGCTCTGGATCCTGAGATCAGAAATCTGTACCTCCTGCAGGCATATATCTTTTATTAATGGAAACATCAAAATTCTGGTGCGGCTTTGGCAACTCGGTTTGCAGAGAATTATTAAGCTTTTTTGAGTGCTCTGGAAAAGTAAGATGCATATCTGGTATTAAAAAACGTCATGCGGAGGTGGAAATCTAATCAATTGTATTTTGAAGGAATATTTTGAAGGGAGAAATGGCCTTTGCATTTTAAGTTAGTGAAAATAGTTAATAAGGGCAAATTAAGTCTATGTGTGATAGATAGAGACATTACCAATTAATAGCTTCTAGGTTTTCAGTACCTTCTATCTAAAAAAAAAATCCTTGCCTTTGGATTTAGAATCTTAAGTGTCATCAGACAGAAATTTATTTTCTCCTTTTTGGGCTCGAACATTTAAGCTGTTTCAAAAATACATTAGACAAGGTAATGAAATCAAGGCTGTTCAAGGAAAGGGGAAATTCTTGTTTCTCTGTCAGTGGAAAAGAGAAAGAGTATAACTAATGTCATTTATCTAATAATATCCATTATTGAAATTTGTGGATTCAGGGTTGCTTGATACAGTTGGAAAATTGAAATGGAAAGATCTCCTGTTGGGGAGTGTTGCTTCTCATGGCCAGGCTTCTCTAGTCTGAGCTCAGTACTTCATGAAAAGACGGAAGCTCTGCATGTAATGTGTGTGACTGCAGGTATCGGTGTTCCAAAAAGTCGTATTTCCCCAAGTATGATCCTAATCTGTCTAATCTCCCACAGCCTGTCTGGGTGGTTTTGCTGAGGTCCTTGTCTCTGTAGCTTCATGGTGCAGCTTTTATGTGGTTTCAGTTCAATGGCTTCGCTTATGTGGATCCTGCTGCACCGAATTTGCCTCCCATGTTGGCCGTAATTAAGGAAAAATAGATATTTCCAATTTTCCATTATGTAAGGAAGAAGGACAATGGAGATTAAAAACTAAACCACTTTTGTTGAGAACGTGGGAGATATGAAATGGAATGTGTTAGTTTGGAGTAAAGATGGGTTTTCTAAGTGGGAACTATATTAATGAAAAGAGTTCCATTAGAAATATCCTAGGAAAGATATGGTTAGAAAATTTATGCTGCATCCTTTATTTAATCTAAATATCGAGGCTTAAAGGCAGAACTCTTGTGGTAGGTAACACTACACTATGTGGCTACTACTAACTACCCGACATCACATAGTTAATTAAGTGATGGAACCAGATTTGAACTCGGTTAGTCAGATCCAGAGCTCTGGTAACTACTAAGTTGTATGATTGTCTTTTATTATAAAGTGATGGGAGGTAGAAAGCTACTCAAGGTAGTGAGTCATGAAAATACCCACTGGTCTACTAGAATCTTTTTTAGACCTCACGGGCCTTCACTGCCATATAGCTTATGTCTTAAATATTTCAGTCAAATGTACAAATAGATATGGAATTATCACAATCTAGTGTCGATGGTGCAGAAATTAGCCAAGGGGAACAATCTCTAAAAAGTTTTAAAAAGTAACTATAATTCCTTTCTTTCTTCCATCCTTCCTTCCTTCCTTCCTTCCTTTTTTTCTTACATTTGACATTTATTCACTTGCTATATGAAATTGAGTTGTCCATTTTACCAGTGTCTTTAATTTTCTTTTTAAAAAGTTATCAGATTTTATTTATTAAGGCAATATTAGATTTACAGAAAAAAATGAGTAAAAAGTACAGAGTTTCTACATAATCTCTCCCCTCCATCCCCAACTTCCCCTATACTTAACATCTTGCATTAGTATTGATACATTTGTTACAACCCATGAGCCAATACTAATACATTATTGTTAACTAAAGTCCATAATCTCCCTTCCCTTGAGTGTGGACTGGACATGGTGATTTACTTCTAACGAGTAAAGTGTGGCAGAAGTAATGGTGTGTGACTTCCAAGACTGGCTTATAAAAGGCACTGTCGCTTTCTCCCTGCTCATTTTCTTGGATCACTAGCTCTAGGGGAAGCCAATGGCCATGTCACAAGGACACCATATCAAGCAGCCGTATGGAGACATTCACAAGGCAAGGAACTGAGGCCTCTTGCCAACAGCCATGTGAGTGAGCCATCTTGGAAGCAGATCCTCCAGTTCTAGCTAAGCCTTCTAATGACTGCAGCTCTGGCCAACATTTCAATAGCAACCTGATGAGAAAATTCAAGTCAGACCACTTAGCTAAGCTGCTCCCAAATTCATGACTCACAGAAACTATGTAAGATAATAAATGTCCATTGTTACATAAGCTTTTCGTTTCAGGATAATTTATTTTACTGTAATAGATAACTAATATGCAAGGAGAGATGATTTTTCAGAAAAGTTTCTTCCAACTCTTGAAATATCATAGAAAAGGGGAAAGGATGGAAGAAAACAAAGAAATCAGGTCTGCAGTGTATTGAACGATGGAAAGAGAGGGAGCAATGGAAACGGGCACCCTGGTTTCAGGTTTAAATCACGTCCAAAGATCTTAAGGACTAGTGACATTCATATTCTAGGCAAAATATTGTTATTTTAGGATATAATATTTAAAATTTTAAGAATCATTTTCCTTGCAAACTCTATTGGTGTTTAGCTTATCTAGTGAATCCGTCCATCCATCTAATTCCCAAGCCAGAAACCTGGGAGTCAGGGAGACTCTGTCCTGGAACTTGCTCTCTGCTGCTAATTGGCCACCAAGTGCTGTTGACGTCACAACTTAATTATTTTTAAATCTGTCTCCTTACCTCTGCCAACAGCTTTAGTTCCAGCACTCACTGCTTACAGTTTAGAATTCTGCAATAGCCTCCTGACCAACTCAGTGTGTTCTTCACGGTGATATCAGAGTAGTCTTTCCAGAATACAAATCTAATCTTGTCACTCTTCTCTCAGGATGAGGTTCAAACTCATTAACTCAACATAGAGACTCTTCATGATGTGGCTTCAGAATACCTCTTGAGTTTCATTTCCCAATCTTCTCACATTCTCTCTTGTGCCACCAGATCTAAAAAACTGACAGTTCTCAATGCAGTTAAGAGATTGTTTCACACCTCTTTACCTCCCCATAGGTGCAAACTCTAGCTCTGCTGCTTGTTTGTATATGCCTGTGGTCTCATTCCTTACCTTCTCTTAGTCTCAGTAGCCTTATCTATAAAATAAGGGCAATCACAGGATATGATCAATAGAGTTGTTTTGATGATTAATCATATAGTACATTAAAGTATTTGGATGGGTGTCTGATGCATAGTAAATGCTTAAAAAATGCCTATTATCAGCAGAAGGTGTTCCCTCAGCCCCCTTCTTTGCATGGCTACCTCCTATTCTCGTTCAAAACTTAAGATGTCAGCACTTTGGGAAACCTTCATTCAACTGCTGGGTTGATCTTGATGCCTCATTTTTGTGTTTCTACAGACCCATTGCCATGATACTGACCTAACTTTCATTTTTATTGTTTCTTTATTTGTCAAGCACAAGCTCTCTCAGCTTAGTTCTTATTGTATATTCACTCCCGAGCATCTGCCCATAGTATATTTAGAGAAAATGTTTATTTAGTAAATGAATGCACTCAGGATGACCAAATAAAACTGGAAACTGTCTACATCTGTAGCTTAATTTAATTGTAGTTTTGTGTTCTCAAAATAGATGAAAACCAGTAAATACTTACTAGAAGTACACAAAACTTGGTTTTGAAAACGTGTCTAACAGATTACAAGACTTTATAGTAACTATTATTTTTTCGCTAATCCTCCTTTTGCTGAGGAAGACCTGCTCTGAGCTAACATCTATTACCAATCCTCCTCCTCTTTTTTTTCTCCCCAAAGCCCCAGTAGATAGTTGTATGTCGTAGTTGCACATCCTTCTAGTTGCTGTATGCGGGACTCGGCCTCAGCATGGCTGGAGAAGCGGTGCTCGGTGCGCGCTAGAGATCCGAACCCGGCCACCAGTAGCGGAGGGCCGGCCCCGATAGTAACTATTATTAATCCACCCTGTATGAGATATTTGATTTAACAAATCCATCAAACACACAAACAGGATACCAGGAGTTCAAACTTGAAGGAGATTAACTAATAGCCAAACAAGTATGAAGTTCTTCCCTGTTGTACACACACCATAATGTTAGACAATGTGGTATGTTAATTTATCCATAATAGAAATGACATTATCAATATTTTATAATGTGTATCATAACTATTAGATAAAAAGTTAAAGTTTGATTTTATATGGTATGGTTTCACTTGTTACAGTTTTTGAAATAATGTATTTAAAATTGACAAAATCATATAATCTTCTACAAGCAGTCTATTACGTTTAAGTCCCTATTACATATGTTTATATGTAATTCAAAACTACTCACTCCGTAAATGCTTGTGCCTGTAGTATCCAAATATATTGAAGTGGATGTGGTGGTGTGCCATCCAGACCCCATCAGAACTAAAACACTCCTTCCCTTCACTGCAAGACCCCGGTAGGAATTGCCGTTGGCAGAAGAAAGCCACCTTTCCCAAGGTCATGCTCCCTCCCAGGAGGCAACCTGCATTCAATGATTGGTCAAGTCAGGGATCTAACATCTCAGCTCCCTCCTTTCAATTCAGGTCGATTCTGAAGGACTAGACCAGCTTCAGAGCAACCAGCAGGGTCTATTGAGGCCCTCGTTGTGACTGCAACGGCAACCCAGTTCCACCCAATCTCCTGTGGCATTCTTCCCTTCCCCTACAGGTTTTAATCCCCAAAACTCTTCCTAATAAGCTTCCTGCATGCTGATCCCTGTCTGGGGGTTGTCTTCCTGGGCAGTCTTTCCTACAGCATGCATTAAATCCTCACACCATTATCATGATTGAGTTTCCATAACAACAACGTATGTGGCTTTTCATGTCACATGTGCACTTACTTGAACATGCATTCCTTCACTCACGGAGTCACTCGTTCACTAATTCATCTAATGTGTTAATTCATGAATTCATCCATTCTTTTGTGATGCTACTTTTTGTGACATTTCTAAAAATATCTAGAAAACCGTGTAATACTACTTGGATAAAATCAGAATTGCTCTATTTCCTTCATTCCGATATGAACTCTTTTTTTTCTCACATCATACCATCTCTGCAGTGAGGATGCTTTCTACAGGTGATGACATTTTACCATCCCGCTCGGCCAGACAAATTCACGTGGTGGTTTTCATTGCCTGTAAAGGTGCACACTTGATTGTTATTCTTGAGAACAGACTGGACAATTAAAGCCCTCTAATAATTTGGTTGATGTATCATTAAGAGACTATTGGGAGTGATGTAGACTATATTCCTTTGTTGATGTTTTTTGATAAGATCAAGAAAGCACCTGTATCAAAGCTTGCAGAATGATTTCTAACTTCTAATATAATAATTGATTTAGATAGAGGATATTAATGAATACTAAAACTGTTGTGTAATAGATTGTGGGGGAATGTAATATTGACAAGGTCTTAGAGTATGTCTCAAAAGATAGTTCTTTATTTATTTATTTATTTATTTATTTATTTATTTATTTATTTATTTATTTTTGTGTGAGGAAGATCAGCCCTGAGCTAACATCTGATGCCAATCCTCCTCTTTTTTTCCCTGAGGAAGATTGGCCCTGGGCCAACATCCGTGCCCATCTTCATCTACTCTATATGGGACGCTGCCACAGCATTGCCCAACAAGCGGTGCACGGGTGCGTGCCGGGTATCCGGACCTGTGAACCCTGGGCTGCCGGAGCCCAGCGCCCAGACTTAACCACTGTGCCACTGGGCCAGCCCCGATAGTTATTAATTTTTAAAGGGAGTATTACCTTTATAATGGGGATATAGTAGCCATCTGATTAACCAAGTAATTAAGCTTAGCAATACCAATAGTGGAAGAAACTGACAGTATTTGCCTCCTGATGTGATGCAATTAGACATATACAAACTCACCTATGTAATATTTTACCAAAAATGTTCAACCTGAATATAGTCATGAGGAAACTTTCAGACACATCCATAATGTGAGACATTCTACAAGAAGACAGTCCTGGACTTTCCAATGTAGCCAATGTCACACATACACACACACCCGGAATGTAAAGAACTATCCCAGATTAGAAGGAACTCACAGATGTAATAACCAACTTGATTGGACCTTGGATCAGTGGAACAGAAAGCTGCAAAAGACCATTTTGGGACAATCGGGGAAGCTTAACATGGATTGTGTGTATTACCGATTTAATGTAAATTTCCTTAAATAGGATAATGGTATCGGGATTATGTTGGATAACGTTCTTATCACAGAAGATGCACACTAAAATATTTGGGAGTGACACGTCATGATGTCTATAAGTTATTTTCAAATGGTCCCTCAAAGTCCAAGTGGAGAGGGAAAGATAAAGCTATATATGCAGTATATTAGGGTTTACAGGTATTCATTGGATGATTCTTTTAATTTTCCTTTAGGCTTGATAATTTTCAACATAAAAACCTGGAGAAAAATACTGCTATATTTGTAGGACATACACACAGATACGTGCATACAAACTTGAAGAATGAGTGTCAGCAGCTTGGAAAAAAATCCTGGAGACAGTAGTGGAGCACTCCCAAGAAAGATTGCACCATCAATGCTCTTCATGGTATGGGGGTTGATATTGTGTGTAAAATCACAGACATCAACAACTCTTAATCTGAGCCGGAGGTAAATAATTTTTAGGAATATTTTTACAAATTTATTTTGTTTATATTTTCATTTTTATGTATGCTTGAGTTTTATATGATTAACAGCATGCCTAAATAATCCTAAAAGAGCTTTTAATAAAATAAAATACGAGGAAGGTAAAAAGAAAATAAAATATAAAGGGCTGAGTGAGCATTTTAAATAGTTTAATTGGCCGAGTTCTTCTTTCTTAGTGATACATAAACTAATGGTGTGTCTTATGGTTGGTTGATGGCATCTTAAATTGTCTAAAATGAGATCAAAGAACTCCAATATACAATTCTTCTCAGATAATATTGGTGTATAAAATAGTGACCTCATGAATGTCATAATAAAATATTTTGCAGAATGAATTGGTGATGTTAACCTACATAACTACATCGACAGCATCAATTGCTAAATTGTGATTAAATTATGTGCCAAGGATTATCCATATGCAATGGAAACTGTGATTTTTTTATTTTGAATGAGGAAAAACAAGTAGCAAAAGCAAAACATAAAACCAAAAAGAGAGAAAATGATAATAATAACATAGCCCACCATTTCTTATATTTAACATTTTATTGTGAACATTTTAAGACATGAACATTTGTAGACAGAATAGGAAAATTAAACCCTATGTCTATCATCCAGCTTTGACAATTACTAATATTTATCCAATGTCCACCATCTCTTTTGAAATGACTCAAGAAAGTGGCCTACTTATAGACAGAGGTAGGGTCTGAAGACTTCTTGAAGTTTCTTCTGGATCTACGATTTTTAAATTTGTTGCCCTAGTGGATACTGAATGACTAGTATTTGCAATATGTACATATATATATATGTGTATATATATATATGTCTACATACCTATATGCCTGTATAGATATATAGATGTAGATATATAAACACATACATACCTATGCATATGTATGTATATTTGTATATACATTCTGTGGGTATGTTTATTGTGAGGAGCTGAATAATGAAGATAACTTGCTCTGAGGAATTAAGATATCTAAGCTAGATTTAGAATTATGACCATTCTAAGCTTTCTTTGTTGAATTTCCTGAAATCAAAGGCAATGAAAATGTCAGAGAAAATCTTACAGTAAATAAGAAAATGGATAGAATAAAGATATCTGAAAATGAAAGCTTCTGTCTAGATAGAGTTTGAAAATCTGAAATAAACACACATAAATGTTGCTTGAACATTTAACACTCTGGTGAAGGAGGTTCTCTCACAGTTGAGGACATTTTACTCTGAACTGATGGACCTGGTTCCACCTGTCGCCCCCTCTCCTAACACTTAGTGTACTTTCTGCTGACTTCAATTACAAAGAGTCTATAAATTCATTTCTGGTTATCTGGACTTTTATTCTTGGTCCATTTATATGTATATTTACCTTTGCCTTTGTACTATGGTCTATTTGGTTAATATGCATTCTTCCGTCTCTCAGGAATTATTGATTTGGATGTAGTTGGACCTCTCCAATATGAGTCAGTTTGAAAATGCTATTTTTATACAGATTAAAGAATTTGGAATTCAACAAGTCAATAGCATATGGAGGATGTCAGGCTAATTCACTCTCTGAGTAGTCTTTTCAGATACCCTAGGGTGTGGGATAAACTATGTATGGATTATTCAGGTCTGACTGCACAGCATCTATTTTAATTCTGCTTTACGTTAATAGCTATGCAGAATGGCTAAGAGCAGCAAATCAATTGAACTACAAGGGATATATTGAATCATTGATTTTGAACACAGCAGTCATAGTGCTTTGCAAGATATAAAATATTGATTAAAACAAACTAAAGTGATTTTTTCTCTTTCTTCATTTAAAGTTATTTAACATTTTGTTTTCACTAGTTGGATGGAGATATGCAAAAATTATGAGATAAACTTGAGACTATTTTGAGACTTTCAATGCTCATCAGTAAGAACCTATGAGACTTTTATTAATGTTTCAAAACTGACTTTTTCTAAATGTTCAGCTTTTTATTGATGGTTTGTGCAGAAATAAGGTCCCTATTGATACTTATTTGGCTCTGAGTCTTGGCAGAGGTTGGGGTTCTATTAAAGTTACCTTAAAAAAAAATTTTTAAAAATTGTCACATAGAATCAGTTATAAATGACAATTTTCTTGACAGTTTCACAATGTAGTGAAAGAGACTGATCATTAACAATCTTCACATATTAATGGAGATGCACGTCTATAAAATGCACGGTTTTAAAATTAAATTGAAGTCTTGAAAATAAGCAGACACTATCAAAATAATTCCAAGTGTGTTTTAGAGACGTTGAACAGAGGTTAAGGCCCCCAAATCATTTCAGAAATGATAGTTTCCTCTTGGTCCAATTAGGGACCCTGAGTGTGGTTATGTTGTTGTGGTTCTCAGGACTCTAATTGCACATAAAATCTCCTTCCAAATCATAACACATGTGCTATTTCTAAGGCTCTTTCCATCCTAAACAAAAGACAAATTATTAAAATGTGGTGAGATTTCATGCAGAATTGGCAGTCAGCTTAGAGGGCAATAATTTAACACTTGCACCGTTAAATTAAAATTTACCTCCACTCATTGTAATTCTACTGACCAGCAGCAGGCAGTTGTATTTTTATTTTATTTAACTTTTATGAGAGCAGAGAGATTTAATTACTTCTGTTTAAACAGAACGGCCTACCACCGCCTGTTGACAGGCCTCTGGTGCAGGCAAATTGCGGCAGATAGCGTTACTGTTCCGGTGAGCTTCCTGAGGGGCGCCCTGGTCTCTGCTCTGAGCTGAGCTGAATGGAGGGCCCCAAGGCAGCGGCTCAGGGTCTCCTGCCGTATACTCACCTTTGTGCTAAAAAGAAAGGTATTTTGAGGATCAGATTTGCTGCTCAAATCTGCTGCCTCTGTAATCTCTTGTTCTTCCCTTTTGTAAACTCTTGCTTTGGATTGAAGACAAAGTTTTGTGTCCTTTCTTTGTTTGTACAGAGTAATAATAAGAGTAAAGTGTAATTTCCTGTTAAATGAGAAGTATGGACAGCTAAATATACATTTTTTTTTATAGGATATAAATCATGGCTTGGCTTTATTTAGGGTAAGAATGGTCAAACTCCCTCCCCCAAAACAAACAATCAAGCAGATTTATAGCAGTGTATTTTAAATATTCCCTGTTCCCCAGTGGCTCTTCCTGGAGCAGTGAACACTGTCTTGATTCCCAGCTAAACATAAAGTCCAAATTTTATTACTGTTGAATTGATGTACAATTCAGATTACTGTGTCTGAGCAGAAAAATATGGAAAGAATTACACTGACCGTAAGCATTTGCTATACAACCACACATTAAAAAAAGACTTTAAAATGTATAGAATGCATATTATTATGTATTTACATTTTAAATACACAATGCTGTTGTAGAAAAATACAGATGAAGGACATTGTTTCCATTTATCTTAGGCAGTGACATTTCATTGCTTCTTAGCTATTTAGTTGTTTACAATGTTCCCCCAAGGCAGCTTCATGGGTGTGCGGCCTGTGCAGTCACACAGGGTCCTGTACTTTAGAGGGCTTTCACATTTGGTCTAATGCTTTGCTATCCCTGTCTTGAAATTCTTGATGATTTTTGAACAAGGGGTCCTTCCTTTTCATTTTGCAACAGGGCCTGCAAATTCTGTAGCCAGGCCCGAGGACCCCTAACTGTGTACAAGCTCCTGCTGTAGTTCACAGGCTTAATTCCCCTCTCCTTCCTCCAAGTGTGTTGTATGGTTCTCGTCTGGGTTATGGGGTTTAGCCTATTTTTACCTTTCTGCACTGCTTCTTGTGTTCCATTTTCACAGTGTTTAGATTATAGCAGACGCGAACTTCCTGTGTCTCAGCGCCGGCCATGAATCAGGCTGGGAGCTGGGACCACAGGGCTGTCAGGGGAGCTGCCTGGTTCCAGCTCTAAAATAACAAGTACTTGACAGCTTAGTTTACATAACTGCAAAATTGTAGCTCTATTCTACAGTGTGGCTACATGTGACATAATAACCAGGGACTTAATTTATTTAGACTTTTTCCTCACAATATAATTTCCAATAAATAAATCTCCCAGAGACAGGAAGACATGGCATTTCACAATGCTCACATTTTCCTCCCTGAGTTTGGACCTGCTTTCCTTTCTCAGTAGTTAACAAAACGTACACTACACCTCATAATTTCACTTTTACCCCACTTGCAACAGCTTGTGTACAGGGCTCATGAGAATGTATGGAGTGCTCACGGACCATGTTAGAACAAGTGTCATTTCATTTTTAATGTTTTCTTTTCTGTTTTTTTCCAATAATTTTCTGCTGAGCATCCAAAGCAGCATTAATGATGATCTGCCAGAGTGTAATAGAAATTCGAATATTTTTTAAGGCTGTATAGCAATGTGTAGAAAATTAGGTTTAATATGTATATGCACGTTTTTAAGTTATTTTTTAAATTAAAGTTTTCAGTTGAAATGTGTAAATGGAAAGAGAGGAAGGTGAAAGTAAATAGTGGAAAACATCTCCTTCCCTCCAGAGGAAAGAACAGTCATTGTCTTGTTATTATTTAATATTTATATAAGGCAGAGACATCTAGGGCCAAGCACAATGGATGAAATTGTGCCAGAGATGAACACAATCCCTGCCTTGAGGTGCTTTCTGCCTAGGGCTGGGTCAAGAGTACATTCAAGGGAAGGAAGTAAGCTGAAGAATCTAGAGTTCCACTGTGTGGTGACTGCCAAGCCACCTGTGGGCTTTGAACAATGGCTTTGGCTGGGAAATGTTGGAGAAATTCTTCTGCAATGTAGAAAAGTGTATGGTAAGACTTGAAGGTTAACAATTGTTATGAGTGTGTGTGCCTATGAACAAGTGGACAAGGATGAAGTTGTTGTTAATGTTGACAAGGATGGATTATTTAGGCAAGAAGTTCTTAAGATATTGAGAGAAGGATCCTGTGGATAACCATTAAGATCTTGAGCAGAAACCTAACCAACCAGACTGCAGCTTCCAAGCTGAGTCATCGGTCAGAGAAGACGTCAATGATTCTCTAAGGGTCAGAATTTCTCTAAGAAAGGGAACTCTGAGCGATTCAGCCTTCTTCTCAAATTATAACCTTGAGGATTTTATATGAAATGAGTTGTGTTAGACTGAGTAAATTTTTTCCTTTCTTTCTCCACATTTATAACTGCTTAGTTATAGAGTGGATGAAAATTTTGGTGGTGGGAAGAGAAATGAAGGCACATGCGGATAGTTTAAAGTGTTGTGTAGCTCTTCCATATGTATTTTATTTTCATTGGAGATGCTCATAATCAATCAGTACAAGATGCCTTATAATGCAGAACAATATAGTAAGTAAAAGGCACAAAAGAGTAAGAGAGAACAATTTTTGGATGTGTAATTAATTGTCCATTAAAGATAATTAAAAAGTAATATAGGAAGAACAATAAATTCGGCTCTTCAATCCAAGGGTTGGATACTTTGGCAACTCTCAATAGATTCTTGAAGATTCATTCATGTTAAGTGAGCCCTTCTCTACTCTTTCCAGTCCATAAAGTACCCGCTGATGCTATTGATCCTATTCTGGGGATTCTGCTCGGTGAGAAGTAACAGCTACCCTCTCCTCACTACTTTACTAGGTCTGCGTCTTTTAAATGTTCTAATTCTCCTCTACTTGATTTTCTCTCTAGCACGGTGCATAGTACCAGCATATGTATTTTCTGAGTACATAGAAAATAGTAAAAAAAGATACAGGTAGAATAGAGTACCCCAACACAAACATTTGCATATCTGGTCAAATGATTTTCAATGAGGGTGCCAAGACTGACCATTCACTGAAGAAAGGACAGCCTTTTCAACAAGTGGTGCTGGGAAAACTGGATATCTACATACAAAAGAATAAGGTTGGACTCTTACCTTAAATTATATACAAAAATTAACTCAAAATGGATCAAAAATCTAAGTATAAGAACCCGAAACTATAAAACTCTTAGAAGAAATCATAGGGGAAATCTTTTTGACATTAGATTTGGCAGTGATTTCTTGGATGACACCAAAAGCATAGGCAGAAGAGAAAAGAAAAAATAGATAAGTTGGACTTCATGAAAATTAAAAATTTTGTGCATCAAAGGGCACTATGTTGAGAAGACATCCCACAGAATGGGAGAAAATATTTGCAAATCATATATCTGATATGGTATTAATATACAGAATATATAGAGGACTCCTATAACTCAACAACAACAGAAAACAAACAACCCAATTAAAAAATGGGCAAAGACTTGAATAGACATTTCTCCAAAGGAGATATACAAATGGTCAATAAGTACATGAAAAGATGATCACATCACTGTCATAAGGGAAATTTAAATGAAAACCACAATGAGATACCACTTTACATCCATAAGAATGGCTACTATAAAAAAAAAAAAGAAATAAAAAATGTTGGCGAGGATGTGGAGAAACTTGCATGATGCTGGTTGGAATGTAAATTATAGCCACTGTTGTAAACAGCAGAGGACTTCCTCAAAAAGTTAAACATAGAATCACCATAAGATCTAGCAATCCCACTCCTAGGTACATATCCAAAATAACTGAAAGCAGGGATTCAGACTTACATGTACACCAATGTTTGTAGCAGTATTGTTCACAACAGCAACAAGGTGGAAATAACCCAAATGTCCATCCATAGGTGAATGGACAAACAAAATGTGATATATGAATGCAATGGAATATTATTCAGTCTTAAAGAGGAATGAAATTCTGACACATACTACAATATGGATCATCCTTGAAGACATATGCTTAGTGAAATAAGTCAGACACAAAAGGACAAATATTACATGACTCCCCTTCTCTGAGGTACCTAGATTAGGCAAATTCACAGAGACAGAAAGTAGAGTAGTGGTTGCCAGCAGCTGGAGGAAGGAGTGGAAATTTTTTGTTAAATGTGTTCAGAGTTTCAGTTTGGGATGAGAAGAAAGTTCTGGAGACGGATAGTGGTGATGATCACACAACATTGTGAATGTACTTAATGTCACTGGACTACATAGTCAAAAATAGTTAAAATGGTATACAAAAATAAAAAGGGGTACACAGGAAATTTTCTTGGGGACATATTTCCTTTTTCTTTCTTTGGCAGGTAATGCTCATCTGTCCACTTTTTGTTGTTGTAGGTAGGAATCGGAGCTGTGTATTGACCATGAGACTGTGCTACTTGCTGTAACCATATTGACTTTATTGACTAACTTACCAATCAATAACCTACACTAAAAATAAAGTGAGTCTGGTTAAATAATTAATTTGTACATTTAGACATATCCTGCAGACCTTGACTGCAGTTTTAGGACCAATTAAGTCTAAATAGCTCCTAAAACGTAAGAGTATGTCACTATTATCTCCTTATTAAAATTGGATTGAAACAAAAAGATCCTAGGCAATATGTCAGGCAGGCATGAAGACAATGAAGAGGATGTGTGTACAAAGCTATGTTACTCTATGTAAGTGTGCGTCCCGTCTCCCCGACTTGACTGTGGCATTCCTGAGTGGCATCTGGAAATACTTTGGATCCCTCACAAAGCTTAGCACAGCGCTTTGAATTACTAACTATTCCTCACTCATTCATCTCCCCACCAATTACCAAATAATTTTTCTGCTTGAGGTGTTGGATGAAAGCTAGGGAAACAAAAAGGAAAAAAAGAAAAGAAAACAAACAAACCCCCAAATCTCTTGCTTTACTGGAAAGACAAACAATTACAGTCTATTGGTGTGTTGGAGGGGCAAGCAAAGGCGCTGTGGGGGAGCCCTGCTCAACCCAGAATATTTGGATCATCATTTTCTTGGGGGTAGAATACCCAGGCAGGTTCCAAAGGATCAGCAAGACTTGCCAGATAAGGAAATGAGCCACAGAAAAGTTATGGTTACCCAGGACCCCAGGAGAAGCCTGCCTGAGATTTCTGCTTTCCACTATACTCACGACTCATCAAAAGTGTCTTTAGAATAACAGTGATGAAACATAACTAGCGAACATAGATTACGTATAAAAGATGTTGTAAAACTTACCTTCAAAAGTCATTAATTAAATTGACAGCAGCATATGCCCTTTCCTCTCCCTTCTCTATGTAATTCCTGCTTTAAATGTGGTTTCTGGCTCCCACAGAGCCACCTGGTTGCACGCGACAATCAGAGTGGAGGAAGAAGGAAGTAAAGGCAAACAACTATGGATGAACTGACAGATCAGAAGATTGGTGAGTTGTAAGTGATGTGTAATTATAACGTTTTTTTCCCCAGGACTGTAATGAGCTAGGCTGTATTTCTTTTTTACTAATTCTTTTATCAGTAAATATTTACCAAATTACCAAGTTGTCTTCTTCTCTAGAGAACAAGGGTCTTCTCTACCAGTAAATAAATCAATGCTTGCCTGGACGTGAGTGAACAGCTTCATTTAACAGCACACAAATGCATTCACAGATTGTTCTATAAAGGCCTTCAATTACGAATATTGGGTATTGTGGCATAAGTTTCTTAGATAAATAGCCTAAAGCAATTTAAAGTATGGATGGGCTCTGATAAAATTTTTAGAAAGGCTGTGATGTATTTACAAATGCAGGATTCCAAGAAGGAATGTGGACTTTACATGTCACTATTTTGAAGAAGCTATTTGGTTTGGAAATAAGTAGAAATGAACTGATTAAAGTGATATGCCATATGAATAAAATAAGACGCCAAATACGGACTTTGAGCTCCTGGGGTAAAACATAATGTGTCTTTTCTTTTTATCCATTTATTCAATAAATTTTAACTGAGTACTGTGCTATTGCTGAGGTAGCAAATGTGAATGAGATACACTCTGGATTCTGGGAGAGACACTAATGCAAATACATATATTACAGTATAGTATGAGTCAAATAAACAAAGTTCTTAGGAGAGGACGAAGCTAATTTGGTAGGTAACCCAAAGGAGATTTCTCCAAGGATGTGACATTTGGGCTGGACCAAGACATATTTCTAAGAAAGAAGACAAGGGAAAAAACATTGCAGTCAGGGAGGAAGTGGATCTTAGAGTCGCCATTAAGAAACTACAGCAGTTTATGCCAAAATAATGGTGATGATGATGATGAAGTATGACAGTTAATGTTTACTTATAATTCTCTATATGGCAGACAAAGCTCAAAGCATTTGATATGTATTATCTTTTTCGATACTCAAAATAGCTCTGTGAAGTAGACTGTTGTATCAGTTTTCTATTGTGTTCTACCCCAAAATTGGTGGCTTAAAACAACAACCATTTGTTTCGCTCATGATTCTCTGTGGGTTGGTCGTTCAAGCTGGAAACCATTGGGTGAGTCTTGTTGGTCTCTCTGGTCTCCCTTGTGAGTCTCTGGTCAGCTGCTGGGTCATTTGGGGGCTGGCTGGTCTAGAATGACCTCAGCTGTGTTGTTTTCTCTGCTCAGTGTGGTATCTCGTTGTCAGCATTCCAGCCTAAGCTTCTTCACATAGCAGCTGGGCAGATTTCTATGAGGAAGAGTGAACAAATGCAAGATTCTTGAACTCTATGTACAGAACAGGCACACGATCATTTCTTCTGTTTTTCTGTCACCTAAAGCAAGTCACAAGGCTAGCCCCGACTCAAGGGGAGGGAAACAGACTGCACCTAGTGATGGGAAGTGTTGTAAAGTCACATACAATGAGGCATAGGTCCAGGAGGAGCATTGTGACCCATTTCACAAATAATCTTCAGTGGCACTATTACTGTTTCCACTTTACAGATGAGGAAATGGAGGCCCAGCTGGAGAGACTATAAAGTAGGTGAGCCGTGATTTAGGCTTTGAGCTGCCTAATGCCAGAACCTGGGCTCTGCTATGAAACGAATTTAAAAAGTGATATGGGCTGTTGGATGGACAGAGGGATGGGTAAATGGACAGATATGTGATAAACCAAACAGTGTATAATGTTAACTGTAGAATTGAGGTGGTTGGTATCCCCTGGAAAATTCTTTCAACCTTTTTATATTTTAGAAAGTTTTCATAGGAAAATCTTGGAGAACAAACACTTAGACTCTGGGTTTTGATACTAGGATTTGAAACTGGCTCTGGATTTTAATTCCTGGCTCTACTACTTGCTAGTTGTGTGATCTTGAGAAACTTCCAGAATGTTCTCAATTCATAAACTGGGAAAGATATTGACCCCATCCATAAACTGGGCAAGATATTGACATCTAATCAATATAATTGTGGATTAAATCAACAGAAGGATTCAAATAACCTGACTATGTAAATAGCTTTGCACACTGTGTGGCAGACATCAGGCTAAGCACTGCATATGTAAGCATTTCAATCAACAATGTCTTCAATGCGTAATAACCATCATGCAAGAACAGAATACACGCTTGGATCCTTCCAGCTGGGAGTAAAAGTTTTCTCCCAGAATACCTATAATAAATCTTGCCCTATTCACTCCTCCAAAAAAACTGGTCCTATTAAACAAATAGTTGTGCTTATTTTTACTGAACATTTAGCTTTCTGTTGATTGATTTTGGAATGAGATGTCTTACTTGACTTATACATTACATTTCTAAAGCAAGGATTAACAAGATACAGAAAAATTTTGAATGTTAAGAATTTAAAAGGAATACATTTTTGAAGAACTACTGTGTACCAAGATGAAAAGATACTTAGAATTTCATTTTAAGCCATTTAATAAAAAGACATAAAAAAGAATTGAAATCCAGATACTAAAAAAGTCTTTCATTCAGCCACTAAAAGGAATGAAGTACTGATACATGCCACAACATGGAAGAACCTTGAAAACATTGTGCTAAGAGAAAGAAGCCAGTCACAAAAGATCACATGTTACTTGATTCCATTCATATGAAATGTCCAGAGAAGGCACATCTGTAGAGATAGAATGTAGATTAGTGGTTGCCTAGGACTGGGATTGGGGAGAAGGGATGGGCGATGGGGGCGCAGAGCTAAAGGTACGGAGTTTCTTTTCAAGGTCTTGAAAATGTTCTAAATCTGGCTGTGCCGATGGCCGCACATATCTGCACACATATAATGAAAACCATTGAACTGCATGGTGCAAATGGTTGAATTCTGTGCTATGTGACATATCTCAATACAGCTGTTACAAAAAACAGCTGGGTACAAATTCTTGGACCCAGAATACAGAGAAGTGAACACTATAATATGTACATACACTATAATATGTAAATTCTCACAATGTTTTTTTAGTTCACATGTTATTCCTCAAAAATATATCTTACTGATACAGTATTTCTCTGTGAGACTCACATTTAAAAGTAGTATTTTAAAGGAGATAATTTTTTTTTCCTATGTCACTAATTTTTTTGTAGTTCAATCTACTATTCTAACGTCAATTTGAATTAATTTATAAGATTACTATAAAATTCTAATGGTTTCTTGTGAAATATGACATTAATCTGTGCTCTCTAAAATGGAAATAAAGGAGAGAAAACTCATCCAGTTAAAAGGGTGATTTGAAATGACTTCCTTTTTAAATTAAATAAAGGCAAACCCCTCAAACATAATAATTTTAAATATAAAAAATAATTCATAGTATTTTTATGTATAAACCTATCACTTATGTTGGTTGACAACATATTTTTATAATTTAAAGTAAATGAACGTAAAATTTAGTTTCTTTGTTCTTCCATACCATAATACTAAAGTATTTATTTTAACAAAAATAAACAAGGAAACTCTGAGACGGGAGAAAACCTGGAGCAAAGAGAAAACAAAACATGGTTAAATTATTAAATTATTTCTCACTAAAGAGACTAGGACTGTAGGAGGAAAGGAGAGAATGGAGATTTCTGCAAAATTCATCAGCATTAAGCAAGTCTACAAATACCGCAGGATCAGTACCCCAGACAGTCAGCTTGGCCTCCAATCTTCCCCTGGTAAAGCTTTTCCAAGGTTTGCCGAGTGATGTCAATGCAACGTTTTCCCAAACTTCCTGGAAATTTTACAAGCAATTCACTGGAGATACAAAAAACATCTGGGGCCTCAGCCAACAGCGCTCCTCTAAGAACACTGGCTCGCGATTTGCTCCTTGTTTTTCTGAATTGGGGTTATGCAATCTTAAAGATTTACAGTTAAGCAGACCAGCAAAATACCAAATTTAAAGAAGAAGTAACAAAAATGAAAATGATAATCCTTTGTAACTCTGCTGTGGACATGGTTGTTTTATCCTTATGTAGAAACAGCCTGGATTTTTCTAGACAAATATCATTTTAATTAGCTCTAGTGTATGTGTATTCCCAGATTAAATCTTATTGAAGCTTATTAAATGAATGTTTTAATCTAATGGGTTAGTGAGTAAAGTGTAATTAATGTCATTTTAGAAAAAGGGCACATTTTGTGAACTGGGAGGAAAAAAGGCAAAAGAAAAAATCATGTCGCATTTTTCTCCAAAATTCAGGGTTTTTTTTATCATCAGCATTTTATTCATTGGTTTTCCTCTTTGTGTCCTCTAATTCCATTGTCTGGATGTGTCTCACTGTGAGGACTAAGTCTGAGATCGACTGGGCATTTGCTGCACCTCAGACAAGATCTTATTCTGGGTTATTAGGCAGTGTCTGATGATGCCGACTTCTTCTCGCTGGCTTAGCAAGCACAGTCTCCAGGAAAGGCTTTTTTGGGGAAAGATCGCTCAGGAAAAATGCGTGTCCTTCTTGACAAGTTGTTCCAGGTTGGGTGTCCCTGAAAGTATACGGGGGTGGTGTCCCTTTAAGCACAAGGAAAGGGCAGGTCCCGCTGTTATCCTTGACCCTCTGACAAAATAGTCAGGCGCTGTTTGTAAAAGAGCCAAGTAATTAAAAGTATCCCAGGGTTATGGTGAAATAGGGCAAGTAAAATACGCTCCTGGATACCAGCTCTCTTTCAGGACCAGCTCTTTTGTATTTTCTCTCTATTTTGTTTTCTTCTTTATTTCAATTTTTCATGGCACAGTTTCCTCTCTCCTACATTGTTCTTCTCTGCTGTCAGTTGGTAAAATGATAAGTACCATCATTGCTGCTTATCTAGCTTGAAGTCTGTCTGGAGCTATCTGCTTCCAATCCCCAAGTCACCCCCAAACTCCTAAACTGTATTTTTTCTTCTTAATTTCAGAACAAATTACTAATTATGAAATGTAATATAGAAGGGTACAGAATAGAGTGATTGTTACACAGGGAAAGGATGAGACAATTCTCATAATGTCGTATGTATTTTCCTTTATGATGATGTTTCTAACAGAGAGGGAGGCCTGAGGCATGCTCCTTGGCTACCTCTGGGTTGACCATAGACCCCAAGTAAGCTAGAAGAGTCTGGGTACACGCCTGTTCTGATGGCTTAATTATTGATAGTATGTCTTTGCATTCTCAAAAGTGTTCTAAATTAGATGATAGACTGTGCAGTCATCATAGTTATCTCTCTTGTTGAACTGTTGGGTAACTGCTCAATAAATAGAGAAATTAGTTCTAATTTTGTTTAGAGAGTTCATAAAGCCATTCTCCGGGTTGTCACCCTTGCTTTTGTTATCAAATAACTATTTGTACTGTCAGACTTTGAAATGGAAACCATTTGTTACTGTTCAGATATTCCCCATATCTCTAAATGATATTATGAAGCAGTAGGATACACGGCCTTTGTGCCAGGTAGGATGGGCTGGAATCTGTTATACCACTCAACAGCTCCATGACCTCGGGCAAATCATTAACTTCTCTGAGCCTAAGTTTCCTTTTCTGTAATATGCACATAATAATAAATTTCCACTCTGGCTTATCATGAGGATTGTATAATAGACGGCTATAGTTATGTAATTATATTACTACACATATCCGTCCATCCACCCATCCATCGGTCCATCCATCCAAATATTTTATCCTTCTATACATTATCTAAGCACGATGCCTGGCACTACAACTCAGAATGGTTTAAAACAATAAGAATATATTATGTTGCTTAGACAAAGATCTCAATTTAAATAATGCAAGGTTAATTAATTCATTTTCTAAGGTGAGTTCATCCTAAGGCTGGTTCCTCAGGATTGCAATCTGACTGCAGCAGTTCCAGGCATCACATCCACACCCAGCAACATCCAAGGGCAGAAAAAAGTGCTGCCCCTATCTTATATCTCTATCTTATGTCTTTGTGAAGAAACTTTACCCAGAAGCCCTTCATTTTGCCTCCTCTCCCTTCTTCTTGGCCTGAATTACATCGCATGCCAATGCACTTGTCTATTACTGGTAACGGGAATGGGATCCTCAAGGTAAGTTGGCCAAGATGGCACTCCTTGGTTGAATAAAATTGAGTGTCTGATTAAATCAGGGATCTGAGTGCTGGCAGAAGGGTGTGCATGTGCCCAGGGTGGATGTAGTGTGGGCACCTGGATATCTGAATTTCAGCCAAGGATGTGACATTAGATTGCTTCATAAAATTGAGAAAGTCACTTTCCCCTTTGGGCTTCCATTTATCTGTGTGTAAAATGTGGTGTTGTCTTCCTAGTAGTACAAGGTCTCTTCAACTATTAACATTCTGTTTGGTCTACTCAAAAGCCATAGTCCTAAATTCACATGGACACCCTTCCTATTTCCTAACCTATTTCAGATTCACCTCACAACTTTTAGATACTGATGAATTGATAAGGCCACTAGAATAAGAGTTAGAAGACCTGGTTTCAAGACCCAGATTTACTGCTTAATAATGCTGTGACTGCAACTGATTAAAGAAAAGGCTCTTTCTAAGCTATAAAGAACTATACAAATCCAAAGGATGATTAAAGAGCCTTTGACAACTTACTATGATTAAAAAAGTCCTTTCTAAAATTCAGGGTGCCTTTTGGAGGTTAGTTTGCATAACTAGCTGGGGATGGTAGAGCACTCAAGACTGTGCCTTGAACTTGCTTCCACATCTGCTTCTTGTTCCTTCTGGAGAGGAGGCTGTATATAAAATGAAAAGTGGGGCTTTTGCCTAATCCACTATTTCCAACATTTTCACTGTTTACAAATTATTTTCATACACCAAGTTCAATCTTAGAACAGGAAGTTGTTTGCATGACTCATATAAAGTTATGAAATTAACAAGTGATTATGACATCACCTGCTGTTGCCAAGTACCAGGCTCTTTCTACCCCTCCTGTGTCATTGTCCTTTAGTGCCCAAGTGTAGACATGGCCTTTATGAAGTGATAAAATAGACACCACGTTTCCCTGGAAGACGTCTTGTGGCAAGTGTGAGGGTGCTGTTTCTGTTTTACAGCGACATAAGAGTGAAGGGGGATGCTGTGCAGGACCACATGTCTTCCCTGGTAAAACTCTTTGGAGTGATGAAGCTGCGTCTCAAGAGCTCCTTTTGTTACTGTACTTGGAGATGCACATGGTGGGATGAACACTGAAGGACGAGCGCACTGAGGCAAGGTGCCTTATGTCTCTGAACCTTGGCTTCCTCATGAAAAAAGTGTGTGTGTGTGTGTGTGTGTGTGTTGGAGGTTGACAGGGGTGGAGGTGGGATATGAGAAACCAGTAGATCTCTAGCTTCTTTCCAAGGCTAGCATTATAAAATTCTAGGTTCTTCAAAGGAGCCGCCTTGTAGATGTGTTGCAGATGAGGGGAGAGTTGTATTTGTGCGGACTTCGGAATGTGGGGGATCAAATGACAGCTTGAGAGCTGGTACCTGCCACCAGTGGGCGCCATCATGGAGGGTGAGTGGGCAGCTGCTGAGAGCTGCCCTAGCCACAGAGAGGCTCCCCTGGGGACCACACACCCACTGGAGGTGCTGCTGGCTGTCACTGACAGGAGCCACCTTTGAGGCTGTAACTGGGACTGTCACAGAGGGCAGCAGATGGAGCTCATGCCAGGGAATGCTCATGACTTAGACGTTTTCAACCATTTACTGTCTGTTGTTTTTCTAGAAAGTGCACAGATCTTTCTTTATGCTTCATCTTTCTTTCTTCTGATTTTGAATGCATGAAATCATTTTAATAAATGATCATGTTTTCCCTCTCTTTTTCTTATTGTAGTGGGGGAGGGTCTTGAAAAATAAACCTTGTTAAAAAATTAAACCACATGTATTTATTCAGGAAGCTCCCTGAGAAGGTCAACAAGGGGCAGTCAGTTTTCAGCTGTCACATTCTTTGTTATCATCTGAGTACTTAGCGTTTTTTATCCTCTTTCCTATCTTCTGGTCATTTTTCTGCTCATTAGCTACTTGAGCTTATGGTGGGCAAGAAATGAGATGGAATTTTAAACCTGTCAAATTGAAGCCTGGTTAACAGCCATGTGAAGGTAGAATGGGCAGAAAGGAGGAAATACATTCTATTATTTGGTAGGAATAGAAGCTGCAGTAGAAAAATTAGTCTTAACTTACTTTTCCTTCCCTGATGTTAGTGACTGACTGTGACATGGTCTCCAATATCTCTGTGGGTTAGCCTTATTTTTGAAAATACAGGTTCAAAGAATTATAGATAACAGAGCTCCAAGACGGCATTCCTATCAGCCAAACTTCTTGATTTATAGGTGAGGAAAATATGATCCAAAGGCATAAAGAGATTTATTTTTAGCAATTAGAACAGTGACCATTTATTGAAGTCTGGTGAGGGTTGAGGGCAGGGTCCAAAACCCTAATTCGACAACCTTTACAGCATGCTACCTTGGTTTGCCAAGGGCCAAAGGAGTTGTGACAAACCAGGACCCAATGGAGCACATTTATTCAAGATCAATGACAGCAAAATTTTCTTTCTGCTTTTTATAAATTGTAATACCCCTCAGGGTAAAAAGGATATCTCATCTCTCTATTTCCAGGGCCAACCGTAGTTCCTGATATGAGGTAGATTCTCATTAAATATTTGGTTAAACAAATATTTTATGTTTTCCTCAAAGATTTTAAAACTGTGTACATATCAAGATTTCATAATTAAGTACACCTAGAATTAGAAGTATTTATATTTTTAGTATCCAAAAATGTCAAGCTGTTGATTTGATTGTCCTTTCTGCTGGTGCGATTTTGTTATGAATATGAGGCTGTGTCCTTGGTCCTTCCTGTTTTATTACGTAGCTCCAAGACTGCCCAATGCAGCTTAATGCTCTCCCTGTACAAAGCGGCGTCACAACAGACCATGTTTGTACAGTTTTCGTTTCTTTCTTTTACTTTTATGTCCAGTACTGAGAGGTGATTACTAAACATGTAACTGCCCATGACCTTCACAACAAGCTTTTCTTTGGACTTGGTCACCATCACAATTTTAGTTTTTAACTGGCCTTACAACTCAGTGAAACACTCACCTTAATTTTTTGACATCATTTCCTATGTTAGCATAAGAGCAACATGGTGAGCTAGAAATTGCACAGACTTTGAACTGAAAACATACTGGCTTCAGAGTTTTGCTCTGCCACATCCAGGCTGTGTGCCTGGAACAGCCTCAGTTCCTTCAACTGTAGAAATGGAGGCTAGAACCATCTTCAACCCCAGATAAGAACATAGCGTTATTTCGAGGATTAAGTAAAATAATCACATTAAGTCTTAGGAACATACCATGAGGCATTCTGCCTAGCACATAGCAAACACCTGATAAATGTCTGGTGAGTAAATAACTGGTGCTCAATAAACGCTATTTCTCTCATCCTCCTCACTTTTCCAAAGTTCTTAAAGTGGGTTGCAATTTGGCTGCAGCAGAACTTGCCAGATAAAGGACCATCTCTTTTTTCTCTGCCTCTATCCAGGCAGATAAGTCATCCCTCCCCTGTCAGAGATGTTAGGAGAGAATACAAACGCGAAACACACTCTCCATTTAGCCTTCACCCGAGCTGGGCTGGGTGAAAATGCAGCCCCGCTTCTGGGAGTTTGCTCTTTTGTCCGACCCTTGAGGGAAGAGATGAGTTTTACATCTGTTGCTGGATGTGGTAATATTCGGTGGAAGAGGTGCATCTCTGCTGGAAGACACTTAGGTCTTCTGGCTCCCAGTCAAAACAGCTCTTCCTCTGGATGCTCAGTTTCGCCCCAGAGACTCCGGTTGAGATGTTGGTTATCACAGATGCGAGAGTGAAAGCAGCTGATGGAAGAAGCAGACTGTAGCCACTCGAGACCTCGCATCCCCAAACACTCTCTAATTGCGTGGTTGAAAAAGGATGGCCGAGTGTGATGGATGAACGTGTAAGTTCCCAGCATCTGGCAGGGGCTCCCTCACCAGCTGGGCAGCACCAGGCACGGCAAAGCCCAGACAGGGGTATATGCTTCAAGAAAAAACAAGCAACAGCAGCAACCCCCGGTAGCTCCCACAAAAGCACGTGTGATTTTTATGGAGATCTCTTGGGATTTCAGTCAAATGTAGTCAGAGTGGTTGCACGTCTAATCTGCCTTTCAGAAAGAGTATCCTGCACATAATGGAAGGAAGAAAAGTGGAAATAAAGCCACCTGAAGCCAAATAAAAAGGCTCGCACAGCTGGGGTTTTCAGCGGGTTCCAGATTTGAGACATGAGGCAGAGGACGGAGCTGAGCGCTGCCTGGGGCAGGAGAGAGGTAATTCGAAGAGGCAGGCTCGGCTGTTGTTACACTACCCTCTGTTGTATAAATCCCAGCCCCTGCTGAAGGGACCCCACCAAACAGAGAAACAAGCATGAGAATTGTTCATGAAAAGCCTGGGCAGTTGGGTGTTTGGCCTTCTGTGGAACTGCTCCACTGGTCCTGACAGCCCCACGGTTTTCAGCATGCTGTGGGTGGACTTGATGTTCTCCTCAAGCCAAGATTGCTTCTAACAGCTGGAGTGAGAGCCCCTCCCCGCCTCCCCACCTCTGTTCCATTTCTTGCTGGAGACCAACTGAAAGGGGGGTTTAAAATTACTAAATGTCTTTTGGGTAAAGAGCTTTTACTTTTCCAGACTGAACTGCCAAAGACCTTAAGGAAATTAAAGAAAGAAAGAAAAAATGAGCTGCTCTGTCTGGTACATGGCATTTCTCTAATTTGGTGTCTGGATGGTTATTAAGCTGGAGTTGTTGGATATTCTGAAGTGTTATTTATTTACCTTGGCACGCAGAATTAGAATGCTGAGCAGTAGAGTGAAAATATGGTGACAGGATAAGGGTAATGAGAGGAAGCAAATCCATTGTAAGATAGCTGGGTTCTGAAAATCTTAGAGAATGTGTTTCCCCAGAAGAGGGAAACAGGAATATTACCTCACTGCAAAACAGTCATTAAAACATAATTGAGGGCTCCACAGATGACAAAAGCTCACAGTTAACAACGTCTAACTTCATTTTTGGTGAAAGTTAAAATCAAAATCAATACCCTGATGCAAAGCAATACCACAAATCAGAGAACAATACCAGAAAGCTTTTCTGGGAGGACTTAGAATACACTTTGGTTAAAAGGAAAAAAAAAAAGAAAGAAAGGAAAAAGGAATCCTTACCATTACTCTTCACGGAGCATGGTCTTGAGAAAGTGTATCTGGACGGGGGCTTCTTCAACAGAAGGTCTTCCTGGAGACGTATGCGGAGGAGCTAGAGTATTTGTGGGCTGCGCTGACCTCTTTCTTGCCTTCCTGCAGATTCTACACCCCCACCCAGCTGTGTTAAACCAGAGCAACACAGAGGCAGTGGTATCCCATCTCATCTACACGTATACACCATCATTTCACACTTTTCAAATGTGTATCAAAGAAAAAAGTTTAAAAATAGTTTTTTAGTAAATATTTATTAAGCACATATTACATTCAGAGTTAACTTTCCCAGATATAGTTGTGGGACTTGAATGGATTGGCAAAGTAATTATTCTAAGAGCAGCCATAGAGGATTAGCTAATTTGAGGCTATCTTACACTTGGTTTTCCATGATCCTACCCCATATTTTCTGACTAAGTAGGTCCATCCCTTCAGTCATTCATTTACTCACTTAGCAAATGTTTATCAGATGCCTGCAATGTGCCAGGCTCTGTGCTGGAGGAAGGGCCGTCCCTGTGTTACAGAGGTCTGTAAGTGACTCGGGAGGGGATTATCACACTGCGCAATGTGTAACGACAGACGCCTGGGCAGGACACTGTGGGGGAACCTAAGAGGGCACCTCACTGGGCAGCAGGAAGGGCTCCCCAGAGGAAGCAGCCCTTGTGCTCACCCCAGAGGTGGAGGCCGAGGCCAAGGCCGAGCAGGAGAACACAGCGTCAGCAGAGGGCACAGAGCTTACAGACAGGATGCATCACAGACCCAAACGCTTGACTGCAGGTGGTGGACAGACACTGCGTGATCAGACTTGACCCCTAAAAGCAGTATTAGGTCTGTTTGGAAATGTGCTTGTTGAACTTTAAATTACCTGGGGGTCTTGTTAAAATGCAGATTTTGATTCAGTAGGTCTGGGGTGGCCTGAGATTCTGCATTTCTAATAAACACCCAAGTGATGTTGCTAATCTGAGGACCACACTTTGAGTACAGAGGGACCAGATAGCCCAAACACCTCCTGCTAAAATGCTTAGAAATTGGATAAAATATATCTTTAAAAATCCTTTTAAATATGTGGCTGAGCCCCCAAGAAAATAAACAAAATCCTCATGGATCATGAGATAGAGGCAGAGAGAATATAAAATAGAGAATGAAAATCAGAGCAGGCTCAAGAACTCCGGCCAGGTTGGCTCATCATTGGGACCTAGGAGACACGTACGGTGGGAGACAGGGCCTTGGGCCTGCCTAGGTTGGGAGCATCCTCACCAAAAACCAGGACCTGTGGAGGGTGAATGCACCTGTAAAGTGTGCACTGGGAAAAATGTTCCCAGGGAGACAAGGGAAAAAGAAAGGAAAGAAAGAAGCTCATCTTATTCCGGGTAGTATGTGCGGGGAAAAAAGCTTTTTCTGAGGGTTTGTAGCTATTGCCTTTGCCTCCTGTGGTTTTGGGTTCCAATTTACACACCCCTCACTGTCTTGAAAGCCCAAAGCTGAGAAGTAACACAAAGATGGTCCCAGGCCAGTGACAACCCCTGCAGCTGAAAGGAGCCTCACCTCCTCAAGTTAGGCCAAATGAGGATCCTGAGGTAAAGCGCCACTGAGGATGAACTTACAATGGGGGTTATAGACAATATGAGCAGGTGGCATACTGTGAGCAAGAGGCAACAAACACAGGCAACAGCAGGATTGCGACTCTAAGGACTTCAAATAATAAAGCTATTTGAAGCCATAAAATAAACATGTTTAAAATGATTAAATACATCAAAGAAAAAATAGAAATATGAGAAAAGAACAATATAATATGTTGTTAATATAGTTATATTTGAAAAATAACCAAATATAATATATAGAAATAAAAAAATACAATCATTGAAATTGAAAAAAATAATTGTAGCTACATAACAGATTAGACATAACTGAAGAGAGAATTATTGTAATGAAAGATAGAGCTAAAGAGGCTGAGAAATTGGGAACAGGGAGTGCAGATTGAATGTTTCTATTTTTTGTATCTGGGAGAAACGTTAGTTGAGAGAGACTAAAGATGCAGAAAAGGAGAAAATATCTGATGAAACAGAGCCCCAAAAGAGGCTGGAAGGTTGGGATCCAGATATGGGTGAAGGATTAAACTGGATCAGAAGAGCGACACCTTCCAGTTACGCAAGAACAGAGGAAGTAAGAATAAGTGTGATTTAGATCGTTTATAGGCAGAAATTGGGGAGGTTGTTATCCAATGGATTCACTTTTCTTTCCGAAGTAACAATAATTTATTAAGCACATACTATGTGTCAGGCAATTTCTGAGTGCATGTTCTATGTTTTCACACTTATTCTTCATTCCTAATAGCAGAGATGGGCAGTGCTATCACTTCCATTTTACAAGTGAGGAAACGGAGACCTGACCAGGGTAAGTTGCCTAAGGTCCTACAAGTAAATAAAAAAAGATTCAAATCTAGTCAGTCTTTTGTGTGGAAAGCAGTATGCCAGACTACATGCTGAGTGAGGCACAGCCGCAGGGCAGGAAGAGAGGGTGAGAGTGTGGAAAGACGACCCAGGGTGCAGAAGAGATGCCAAGCTTGCTGTGAGTCAGCACAGCCCAGCTGAGGTTTGAGGGCGTGTTTTCTTTAGAATTCTTTAGTGATGCTAATAGACATTGGTTCTGGGAGATTAAGTGTGATGCAAGCTCTTTGTAAAGCTATTTTTCAATACTCAATGTGGTTGAAGATGCATATAACTCTATTACACAGCCGATGCTAGCAACCTTTCTATCCAGGAGGAATTTTCTCACAGCACAAGGAGATGTCTACAAGGAACTCATAGGCTTTGAATTGGTTTTTTCCTCCTGGCTGTGTGTTCTTTCTATAGTACTCGTTGATCCATAGCTGAGTCTCAAATCATGTGGTAGAAATGTGATTCACAATCTCACAGTCCTCCTCCACACTCCCCACCTGCAACCTTTCCTGGAACAATACCATTTCAACCAAGTGGTCGCTCTCATGCTATACCAAAATTCGTTTTTAATCTGTGCACTTCTTTCCATTTGCTGCTATCACATTGTCCAAACCATCATCATGTCTTATCTGGACCCCAAGAATAGGCTCCTTACTGGTCTCTCTGTTTCCACACTTTCCCACTTAAATCCACAGAGAAGTTAGTGTGAGCCTTTAACAACATAGAATAGATCAAGACATGCTCCTGCTTGAAACCCTCCAGTAACTTCATGTCACACATAAAATAAAATACAAACTCCCTTCTCTGGTCAATAAGCCCACACTCAGTCTGCCTCCTGCCTACCCTTCAGCAACAATTCATCATCTTCCAGGCCTACCAGCTTTCTCTCTGTTCCTCAAGATCACAGGCTTGTTCTTGCCTATGGCCTGGACTAGCGTGAGCCAACCGCGGGGCCAGGGCATAGCATTTACAGAGGAGCTCACGCCCAAGGGCTGCCCTTGCACTTGCATGAGCCTGAGAGCCAGTGCTGCTGCAGAGGGAGGTGCCCAGGCTGCAGAATGCAAGGAGGGGCCCGCTCTCAGGCCCGTGCCAGTGCCAGGTCGGCTTTGAGAGTGAGCGCCTCTCTACGTTACGCATCCTTGGCGCCTCCCTCACTTGGTGCTGGCCCTCCTCCTACCTCAGGCCTTTATGTCTCTGTATTCTCTTCTGGGACACAACTCCTTCCTCACTGACACTGTCCTGCTTGTTTTCTTATGAGCGGCTCCTTAACTTTCACATCTCAGTCCAAATGTAAATGTCGTACCCAACGACAGGCCTTACCTGATGCACTCATACACTGTATAGCATCATGTATGTGTTTTTTTTCCTTTTCCTCCTTCAAGCACCTATCGCCATCTGAAATTATTTTTTTTATTTATTTGGGTATTTATCATTGACCTTCTGACTAAAAATGGGGAAGGAGAGATGGACTGAACATTGAGAGTTCAGCTTCAGGGAATCAAATTGGAATACCAATTTCATGGAACTGATTCTTTCAAATACTGTCCTAGTGGAGGCTGTGATATTCCAGAACCTGATCTGGGTTTGGGGACGGAAGAGCACATGAGTGATCTCGTTAAAATCTGTCTTGCTGCATTGTGATGTAGAGAATATTCCCTGGGTCTGGACTGGGTGGGGGTGCTACTGAAAAGGGAGAGATGGGCCTGCTTTGAAAATAGGAGGGCAAGAGCAGAGTTGGGAATCTTCATCTTATTCTAGAGAATTTGGTAGGGTCAAGGTTGGGAAGTTAGAACCAAATTGAGAGAAAAAGTGGCTTCAGTGATGGAAAACAAGGAAAATAAAAGAGTGTCTGAATATCTGACGCCCCTCAGAGCAAGGAAGTGGAAAATGTAACCTGTGTCTGAGAAGGGCACCAGGGGTTTCCTGCGCAGGAGTCCAGCCTGCTGCACTATCTGCACTGGGCTGGAAATTCCCAGAGTTCAGGGATTGTGTGTGCACGTGTGCGTGTGTGAGTGCAAGAGTGCAAGTGTGAGTGTGCGTGTGTGTGTCTGTGCTTTTTCCCCTGAAAAGCACCTAGAGAACCTGAGCTCTATTAGGACCTTCTGAGAGCCCTAAGTCCTAAAAGAATTGTGATGTCCCCAACATATGTACCTCAAAATCAAAATGATACTAAACTGTGAGAGGTAATCCCCAAATTTTCTATGATGATTTTTTAAAATTAAACTTTTTCTTTTGATAAAATTGTAAATTCACATGCAGTTGTAAGAAATTAGAGAGACCTTGTGTGTTTTTATCCAATTTCCTCCAATGATAATACCTTGAGAATCTGTAATACCCATTACAACAAAGAGAATGACATGAGTGTGGCCCATCGATCTGGTTCAGATTTTCCAGTTTCACTTGTACTCTGATGTGTGCTTGTTCAGTTCTATGCAGTTTTATCACAGGTGTAGCTTTGTGTATCCACCATCATAGTCAAGACACAGAGCAGTTCTCTCACCACAGGGATTCCTCGTGTTGCCCTTTCATAAGCACACTGAGGGTTCGAGGGATTTGGAGGCTGATCGAGGAAAAAGGCATACCCATAGGGCAGCAACATGCAGCTTTATTGGGTGATGCTTGGACAGGTTTGGATGTGGAAGTCCCTCACAGGAAGAGATGGTCAGGACACTGCTGCATGGGGTCACTGCTCAGAAGGGGCGGAGGGCAAGGGAGCTCCGGGGAGTAGGGAACTGGGGAGAGGGCTTTCGTGTCTCAGTGGCGTCACTGTGCAGCACAGAGCAAGAGTCTCTGGGTCATAAAGCTCTGAAAGGCAGCAGAGGCTTGTGGCCCTTCTAGGGCAAGAGCGTGTCTATGACTAACAGACCTCAGGCGCCATTTTGTGGGGTGTGAAAGTCAAGCAGGCTCTAAGTGGTAGAAAGCTACTGACTTCAGTTACATTTAAAACAATTTTATGTGTAAAAATTTGAATTTGGTGCCACTAGGCTTTTGTACTAGTGGGTCTTAGACTTCTGTGAAGAAATAAACAACTTAGGAAGCAATATGCAGAGCCAATTTGCCCCATTTATATAACACATACACTTTTCTCCCCTACCACCACAGCCCCCCCCCCCCCTTAATCCTTGACAAACACTATTCTAACCTAATCTCAGCTCCATTTGTATTTTGGAAGTGGAATCATACTGTATGTAACCCGATTGACTCTTTTATTTAGCATAAATTTGTGAAGATCCATCCAAGTTTTGTTCTATAGCAATAGTTTATTCCTTTTTGTTGCTTAATAGTAGTTGATGGTGAGGATGTACCATGTTTGGTTTAACCATTCATCGGTTGAAAGGCACCTCGATTTCCAGCTTTTGACTGTTATGAATAATAATGGACAGGTTTTTGTCAAATATAAATTTCCATTTATCTGGGATAGCATGGATTGCAATTGTTTAGTCATATGGCAATTGTATATTTAATTTTCTCTAAATAAACTGCCAAATTGTTTTTCTAGAGTGGTTGTACCATCTTACATTCTCTCTGCTGTGTAAGAGTGATCCAGTTTCTCTGCATCTTGGCTAGCATTGTTGTTGTCACTAGTTTTTTTTTAACTATTTTGACAGATGTGCAATGACGTCTTTTTTTTTATTACTTGACTTTATTTTTTAGAGCACATTTAGGTTCACAGCAAAATTGAGGGGGAAGTAGAGAGTTCCCGCATGCTCCCTGCCCCCTACATGCATAGCTTCCCTCGTTATCAATATCCCCAACCTAGTGTACATTTGTTAGTGTACATTTGTTACAATTGATGAACCTACATCAACCCATCATTGTCATCCAAAGTCCATATTGTACATTAGAGTTCACTCTTGGTTTTGTACATTCTATGGATTTGGACAAATGTATAGTGACATGGATCCACCATTGTAGCAGCATGCAGCATGATTCACTGCCCTAGAAATCCTCTGTGCCCCATCTATTCATTCTTCCTTTCCCCCAATCCCTGGCAATCACTGATCTTTTTCTGTCTCCATAGATTTGCCTTTTCCAGAATGTCACATAATTGGAATCATACAGTATGCAGCTTTTTCAGATTGGTTTCTCTCACTTAGTAATATGCATTTAAGTTTCCTCCATGTCTTTTTATGGTTTTATGGCTCATTTCTTTTCATTGCTGAATAGTATACCATTGTCTGGATGTACCACAGTTTATCTACTCACCAACTGAAGGACATTTTTGTTGCTTCCAAGTTTTGACAATTTGACAATTTAAAGCTGCTGTAAAAATTGTGTGCAGGGTTTGTGTGGACATAAGTTTTTAATTCATTTGGATAAGTACCAAGGAGCATATACAAAGAAATCTTAAAACACAACAGTAAGAAAACAACCCAATTAAAAAATGGACCAAAGACCTGAATAGACGCATCACCAAAAAAGATATACAGATGGCAGATAAGCCTATGAAAAGATGCTCCACATCATATGTCATCAAGAAACTGCAAATTAAAACAACAATAAGATATTTCTACACACCTATTAGAATGATCAACATCCAGAACACTGATAACACCAAATGCTAGCAAGGATGTGGACCAACAGGAACTCTGATTCATTGCAGGTGGGAAGGCAAAATGGTACAGCCATATCTGAAGACAGTTTGGTGGTTTCTTACAAAACTAAAAATATTCTTACTATATGATCCAGCAGTAATACTCCTTGGTACTTGCCCAAAGGAGTTGAAAACTTATGTCCACACAAAAACCTGCATATAAATGTTTGTAGTAGCTTTATTTGTAATTTTCAAAACTTAGAAGCAACCAAGATGTCCTTCAGTAGGTGAATGGATAAATAAACTGTGGTACATTCAGACAATGGTATACTATTCAACATTGAAAAGAAATGAGGTATCAAACCATAAAAAGACATGGAGGAAACTTAAATGCATATTAGTAAGTGAGAGAAACCAATCTGAAAAAGCTGCATACTGTATGATTCCAACTATATGACATTCTGGAAAAGACAAAACTATGGAGACAGTAAAAAGATCAGTGATTGCGAGAAATTGGGGAGGAAGGGAAGAATGAATAGGTGGGGCACAGAGGATTTTTAGGGCAGTGAATCTATTCTGCATGATGCTACAATGGTGGATCCATGTTACTATACATTTGTCCAAATCCATAGAATGTACAACACCAATGTACTCTAATGTAAAATATGGACCTTGAATGAAAATGATGGGTTGATGTAGCTTTGTCAATTGTAGTGAATGTACCACTCTAGTGGGAGATGTCAATGATGGGGAAGGGTATGCATGTGGTGCAGGAGGGATGTGGAACATCTCTGTACCTTCAGCTCAATTTTGTTATGAACCTAAGATTGCTCTAAAAAATAAAGTCTATTTAAAAATAAAGATGGCATATATAGTAACTGACCAACAAAACCAGGATTTGAGCCCAGGCTTGGTTAACTCTTGTGTCCATGAATATAACCGCTAGAATATACTACAGTAAGGTAACTCAAAGATTTGTTTGGTTCATTTTATGAATTACTTAAGAAATTGAAATTCCTGCAACAATACATACTTATTTTGTATGTATGATGATAATTTTAGAAGTATTCAACAAAATGAAACTAGGAAAGAAAAAAAAAAACAACCAAGGAGCACAACTGCTGGATCATATAGTACGAATGTGTGTGGTTTTGTGAGAAACCACCAAACTGTCTTTCAAAGTGGCATTACTAATTTACATTTCCTTGTGCAACGAAGGGGAGTTCTGTTGCTCCACATTCTCACTAGAAATTGATGTTGTGGATAGTGGGATCCAATTGTTTTAATTTGCAATCCCTAATGACATAAGTTGTTGAATATCTTTTCCTATGCTTATTTACATCAGTATATCTTTTTTTGTGATACACCTGTTCAAATCTTTGGTCCACTTTTATTAATCAGGTTGTTTTCTTA
Source organism: Diceros bicornis minor (assembly GCF_020826845.1). Lineage (NCBI taxonomy): Eukaryota > Metazoa > Chordata > Mammalia > Perissodactyla > Rhinocerotidae > Diceros > Diceros bicornis. The sequence goes on from NC_080775.1 coordinate 33,923,032, forward strand.
TTGTTGAATATTGAGTTCTTTGTATATTTTAAATAATAGTCCTTTATCAGATATGTCTTTTGCAAATATTTTCAACCAATCTGTGGCTTGTCTTTTCCTTCTCTTGACAGTGTCTTTCACAGATCAGAAGTTTTTAATTTTTAGTTTTAATGAAGTACAGTTTTTCAGTTATTTCTTTCAAGGATCATGCCTTTGGAGTTGTATCTAAAAGGTACTCACCATACCCAAGATCAGATTTTCTCGTATGTTATTTTCTAGGAATTTTGTAGTTTTGTACTTTACGTTTAAGCCTATGATCCATTTTGAGTTAATTTTTAGTGAGTGATGTAAAGTCTGTCTCTAGATTTTCTTCTTTTTACATGTAAATGTCCGATGGTTCTAGGGCCATTTGTTGAAAAGACTACCTTTGCTCCATTGTACTGCTTTTGCTCTTTGGTCAATATCAGTTGATTATATTATGTGGGTCTATTTCTAGCCCTCAGTTCTGTTCTATTGATCTATTTGTCTAGTCTTTCTCCAAGACCACGCTGTCTTTATTGTTGTAGCTTTACAGTAAGTCTTGAAGTCAGGTAGTGTCTGTTCTCCAATTCATCGCCTTCAGTATTGAGTTGGCTATTCTGAGTCTTTTACCCCTCCATATAAACTTTATATACATACCAGAAGTGAGATTACTGAATCATATGGTAGTTCATTTTTAATTTCTTGTGGAAACTCCATACTGTTTTCCATAGTGACTGTAGCAATTTACATTTCCACCAGCAGTGCATGAAGGTTCCCTTTTCTCCACATCCTCATCAGCATTTGTTATTTCATGTCTTTTTGACAATAGCTATCCTAACTAGTCTGAGATGATATCTCATTGTGGTTTTGATTTACCTTTCCCTGATGATTAGTGATGTTGAGTACATTTTCATGTACTTATTGGCCACTTGCATGTTTTCTTTGGAAAAATGTCTGTTCAGTTCCTTTGCCCAGTTTTTTAATTGGGTTATTTGGTTTTTTTGCTATTGTGTTGTATGAGTTCTGTGTATATTTTGGATAATAATCTCTTATTGGTTTTGCAAATATTTTCTCCATTTCACAGACTGCCTTTTCATTTTGTTGATGGTTTCCTTTGTTGTGCAGAAGCTTTTTAGTTTGATATAATCCCACTTGTTAATTTTGCTTTCGATGTCAAATCCAAAAAATCATTACCAAGACCAGCGTGGGGGAGCTTTTCCCTCATGTTTTTTTCTAGGAGTTTTATGGTTTCCGGTCTTACGTTCAAGTCTTGAATCCATCTGGAGTTAATTTTTGTGTAAGGTATAGGATAGGGGTCCAGTTTCATTCTTTGCATGTGGCTTACCAGTTTTCCCAACACATTTTATTGAAGAGACTGTTCTTTCCCCGTTGTATATTCTTGACTCCTTTGTCGAAAATTAATTGACAATATGCATGTTTATTTCTATTTTGTTCCATTGACCTACATTTCTGGTTTTATGCCAATACCATCCTGTTCTGATTACTATAGCTTTGAAACATAGTTTGAAATCAGCAAGTGTAACGCCTCCAGCTTTGTTCTTTCTCAAGACTGCTTTGGCTATTTGGGGTCTTTGTGGTTCCATACAAATTTTAGGACTGTTTTTTTCTATATCTGTGAAGAAATGCCATTGGAACATTGATAGGGATTGCTTTGAATCTGTAGATTGTTTTGGGTAGTATGATTGTTGTAACAATATTAATTCTTCCAATTCATGAGCATGAAATATCTTTCCATTTATTTGTGTCTTCTTCAGTTTCTTTCATCAGTGTCTTATAGTTTTCAGGGTACAGGTCTTTCAGCTCCTTGGTTAAATTTGTTCCTGGGTATCTTTTCCTTTTTGCTGCACTTAGAAATGGGATTTTGACACTGTTGTTCAGCTCATACACATTAAGCATTTCATGTCTTCTTGGAAAATAGACCTCTTTATCTTTATGTAATGTTTCTTTTTAACTCTGGTAACTTTCCCTGCTCTGAAGTTGGTTCTGTTTGAAATTAAATATAGCTACTCCCACTTTCTTTTGATTAGTGTCAGCATGGTATATCTTTCTGCATCCTTTGACTTTTAATCTATATGTGTCTTTATATTCAAAGTGGATTTCTTGTAAACAACATGTAATTGGGTCTTATTTCTTGATGCATTCTGACAATCTCTGTCTTTTAATTGGTGTGTTTAGACCATTGATATTTGAAGTGATTATTGATATAGTTAGATTGATATCTATAATATTTATTATTGTTTGCTATTTTTTGCCCTTGTTCTTTGTTCTTATTTTTATCTTCCACTATTTTTCTATTTGTAGTTTTAAATGAGAATTTTGTATTATTCCATTTGCTCTCCTCTCTAAACAGATCAGTTATACTTTTTTACTTTTTACTTTTCTTAGTGGTTACTCTGAAGCTTGCAATATACATTTACAACTAACCCAAATCCAATTTCAAATAACAATATCACTTCCCAGGTAGTGCAAGTGCCTTATAATAAAAAAATATTCCTAACTCCTGCCTCTTGACTCTTCTATCATTTCTGCCATTCATTTTATTTATAAATAGGTTTGTGTACAAACCTGTGTAAGTATACTTATTATTATGTATGCATATATATGTGTGTGTGTATATATATATAGGCACAACACACACATATACACACACATTGGAATACACTCTTGCTACTATTATTTTGAACAAACAGTTATCTGTTAGATCACTTAAGTATGAGAAAAATAGAAGTTTTTAAATTACTTTTACTTATTCATTCTCCAGTGCTCTTCCTTTCTTCTGTAGTTCTGTTTCTGACCTATATAATTTTTTTTTCTGCAAAGTGCTTCTTTTAACATTTCTTGCAAGGCAGGTCTATTGGCAACAAATTCTTTCAATTTTTATTTGTCTGAGAAAGTTTTTATTTCTCCTTCACTTTTGAAGGATAATTTCACAGGGTGCAGAATTCAGGGTTTTTTTGTTTTGTTTTTTTTTCTCTCAACACTTTAAATATTTCACTCTACTCTTATTCCTTGCATGGTTTCTGAGGAGAAGTCAGATATAGTTCTTTCCTTTGCTCTTCTATAGGTAAAGGGTTTTCCTCCTCTGGCTTCTTTCAAGATTTTTTCATTATCTTCGATTTTCTGCAGTTTGAATATGATATGCCTATGTGTAGGGTTTTTAAAAATTATTATTATTTTTTATTCTGCTTAGTGTTTCTGGGCTTCTTGAATCTGTGGTTTGTGTGTGACACTAAATTTGGGGAAATTCTCAGTCAATATTCCTTCAAATATTTCTCTTGTTCTGTTTTCATTTTCTTCTTCTTCAGGTATTCCCATTACATATATGTTACACCTTTTATGGTTGTCCAACAGTTCCTGGATATTCTGTGTGTTTTTTTTTCTCTTTGCTTTTCAGCTTTGGAGGTTTCTATAGACATTTCTATCCTCAAGGTCAGAAATTCCTTCCTCTGTCATGAACAGTCCCATAATGAGCCAAAGGCATTCTTCATTTCTCTTACAGTGATTTTGATTTCCAGCATTTCTTTTGGATTCTTTATTAGAATTTCCATTTCTCTGCTTACATTTCCCCTTTGTTCTTTCTTTTCCATTAGAGGCCTTAGAATATTAATCATAGTTCTTTTAAATTCACGGTCTGATAATTCCAGCATCCCCGTCATTTCTGGGTATCATTCTGATGCTTGTTCTGTGTCTTCACACTGTGTTTTTATGCCTTTTAATATGCCTTGTAGGGGCTGGCCCCATGGCACAGCGGTTAAGTGTGTGCGCTCCGCTGCCTATGGCCCAGGTTCAGATCCTGGGCGTGCACCCATACACCGCTTGTCAGGCCACGCTGTGCGGTGTCCAATATAAAAAAAAAAAGTGGAGGAAGATGGGCACTGATGTTAGCTCAGGGCAAGTCTTCCTCAGCAAAAAGAGGAGGATTGGCATGGATGTTAGCTCAGGGCTGATCTTCCTCACACACACACACTAAATAAATTAATTAATTAAAAAAAAATATGCCTTGTAATTTTTTGTTGAAAGGTGAACATGATATACTGGGTAAAAAGAACTGGGGTAAAGGGGCCTTTGGTCATATATCTGTATGGTGTGGGCGAAGTGGAAGCATTCTGTAGTTCTATGATTTGGCCTCAGTCCCTCACTGAGCCTGTGTCCCTGGGCTGTGAACTTCACAGTTGCTTCTCAGTTTTTTCGCCTCCCACTTAGGTGTCACAGAATAACTGGGGGAGGCTGGAGTTGGATGTTCCCTTTCCCCCAGGAGAATTAGGCTCTGATAAAAATTCCATAGTTTGGGCTTTGGTAAAACAGTTTCTCGAGAGGGCAGGCGTTGTTAATAGAACAGTGTGTTCTGAAGTATTTTAAAATGGTTAGTTTTCCCTCTGAGGGGATTGTTCTCTAATTTTCACTGTGAGAACCTGGTAGAGCTCCTGGAGGTAAAACTCACCAAAGTGTGGGGGCCCTTTTATAACTTGGGTTCCCCCGGAGTTTTCAACTCTATAGCTTGTCCACACTGATCCTCTTGCAATTTGTCAATTACAGTTCAGGCTTTGCTGCCCTGGTACTGGTTCCCACACAGGTTTCTGCTCTGATAGATTGTGATTCTCTGTGTTTGCCTGGCTGTCTCTCCGATTTTTCAGGCAGTAGTTTGCCCTCTGACCTCACTCCTCTGACGGATCTACAAAGAGTTATTAATTTTGCAGTTTATTCAGCTTCTTACTTTTTGTTATGATGGAGTGGGAACTTCTAAGATCCTCACACGCTGGACCAGAAATCAGAAGTCCCTTCATTGTTGTTTTAATTTGCATTTCCCTTGTGAGTAATGAAGTTGAACATCTTTTCGTGTTGCTGTTTGCAATCTGTATATCCTCCTTGGTGAAATGCTCTTTATGTTTTTTATTTATTTTCTAAGTGAACTTTTTAAAAAACTGTTGAGTTTTGAGAGTTCTCTGTATAGTATTGATAATTCTCTTTTGTTGGAGTTTGGTTTGCAAACATTTCTCCCAGTCTGTAGTTTTTCTTTTCAACATCTTAATGGTGTCTTTCACACAGCAAAAGTTTTTAATATTTATGAGATCCAATTTATCAATGTTGCCTTTCTGTATCAAGCTTTTAGTGTCAAGTCTAAGAACTCTTTGCCTAGCCTTAGATTCCATAGATTTTTCTAAAAGTTTTGAAGTTCTATCATTTACATTTAAGTCACTGATCCAATCTGAGTTCATTTTATATAAGGTGTGAGGTTCAGGCCAATGTTTATTTTTTTGCCTGTGGATGCCCAATTGTTCAAATACCATTTGTTTAAAAGGCTACCCTTCCTCCATTGAAATGTTTTGCATCTCTATCAAAAATCAGTTGGACGTATTTGTGTGGGTCTATTTCCGAGTTCTCTGTTCTGTTCCATTGATCTATGTGTCTATTCCTCTGGTGATACTACACAGTTTTGATTATTGGGGCTATATAACGTCTTGAAATTGAATAGACTGATTTCTTCCACTTTATTTCTCTTTTTCAAGAAAGCTTTAGCTATTCTAGGGCTTGTGCTTTCCCACACATATTTTAGACAATTTTTTATTTACCTACAAAATTACTGGAATTTTAATAGAAATTGCATTAAGCCTTGTATGTCAATTTGGAAGAATCAACATCTTTACTATATTGAGTCTTCAAATCCATGAATGTGATGTCTCTCTCCACTAATTTGAGGCTTCTTCGATTTCTTTTATCAGTATTTTGTAATTTTCAGCACACAGATCTACATTTTTGTTAAGTGTTTCGTGTTCTTTGGAGTAATTATGAATGATATTGTGATTTTCATTTTGGTTTCCACATATTCATTGTTAGTATATGGAAGTGCAATTGATTTTGGTTTGTTGAGTTTTGTACCTGCAACCTTGCTGAGCTCACATTAGTTCTAGGAGTTTTTTATTTTTTTGTAGATTCCTTGGGATTTTCTAGACAGATACTCATGTCAGCTGTAAATGGGGTAAGTTTTATTTTTTTCAAATCTATATTCCTCTTATTTCTTTTTCTTGCCTTATTTCAGTGACTTAAATTTACATAGTATTATGTTGAGTAAGAGTGGTGAGAGCTGATGTCTTTTCCTTGTTCCTGATCTAGGGGGAAAGAATTCTGTCTTTCACCATAAAGTGTAATGCTAACTGCAGGTTTTTGAAGATGCTCTTTATCAAGTTGAGGTAATTCTCCTTTACTCCTAACTTGCTGAGAGTTTTGTTATGAATAGGCGCTGGGTTTTGTCAAATACATTTTCTGCATCAATTGATATGATCATATGATTTTTCTTTTTTAGTCTGTTGATATTATAGATCGCATCAATTCTTTTTTGAATATGAAGCCATTCCCTACCTGGAATAAATCCCATTTGGTCACGTAGCATAATTGTTTTGATATATTGTTGGATTAATTTGCTATAATTTTCTTGAGGATTTTTGTGTCCAAGTTTGTGAGAGATATTGATTTTTACTTTTGTTTTTTTTGTACTGCCTTTGTCATGTTTTGGTAATACTGGTTTCATAAACTGAGTTAGTACTTGTTTCTTTCTCTTCTGGGAGAGATTGTGTAAAACTGGTGTTGCTTCCTCTTTAAATGTTTGGTAGTTTCCCAGTGAAGCCATCTGGGCCTGAGGATTTCTTTTCCAGGAACTTTTCAATTATAAATTCAATTTCTTTAATGGCTATAGGGCTATTCAGGTTGTCTATTTCATTTGGTTGAGTTTTGGTAGATTGTAAGTTTCAAGGAATTGATCAGTTTATTCTAAGTTGCCTAATTTATGAGTGTAAAATGTTTGTAGGGTTCTTATGTTATTCTTTTAGTGACTGGAGGATCTGTAGTGATATTCCCTGTTTTATTCTTGATATAGGCCATTTGTGTCTTCTCTCTTCTTTTTATATTAATGTCTTGCTGGATGTTCATCAGTTTTATTGATTTTTTAAAGAAAAAGCCTTTGGTCTCTTTCATTTTCTCTATTATTTAACAACAAACATATAGAAACTAAAATGAAAAATGTTTACAATTGACTTTCAGCCTCATTGATTTATGCTCCTTATTATTTTCTACCTTCTATTTGTTTTGAGTTTATTTTGCTCTTCTTTATCTTGTTTTTTGAGATAAGAATTTAGGTTATTGATTTGTGATATCTACTCATTTCTAATGTAGGTATTTAGTGCTATAAATTTCCCTCTCAGTACTGCTTTAGTAGCATCCCACAAATTTTGATATATTGTGCTTTCATTTTCATTTAGTTCTGTGTATTTTTATATTTCCTTTGGGATTTCTTTTTTGACCTTATTTTTAAAAAGTGTGCTGTTTAATTTCCAAGTGTTTGAAGATTTTCCTGTTGTCTTTCTTTTATTGATTTCTAGTTTGATTTCATTGAGGTTGGAGAACATATTGTATATGATTTCAATTCTTTAACATTCATTGAGTTTGTTTTATGACCCAGGATAATCTTCTTTGGTGAATAATCCATGAGGACTTGAAAATAATATGTATTCTGATATTGTTGGGTGGACACTTGACTATAAGTTCCAATTACCTTTTGTTGGTTGATGATATTATTCGGTTCTTCCATATGCTTGCTAATTCTGTCTGACAGTTCTATCAATTGCTGAGAGTGGGGTGTTGAAATCCCCAATAATGAAGATTTAAAAATTTTTCACATTTAATATAAATTCCAAATTTATTCTGTTTGCCATTCTTTTGCTGGTACATTATGCACATGCTTGGTTGGGCTATTGAATAATCAAGCACTGTTCCTGATTATAAAACCATACTTCAGACTTCCAATTTAGATGATTGATTAATGTCTATAGTGGACTTCTGGCTTTTACCTCAATTTTAAAGCAATGTACTTTGTTTACATAGCAAGATATCTTATTTCTTGATTATTTCCAATTATTTGTAGGGTTTTTAAATTTTTTGAGGCTTTTTTAACTAAGCATATTCGGTTATGCCAGAGAAAAAGCCTCATGAAATAAGATCAGATTTGAAGGTATTTAATGGAATCTCCCACATTTGATCACTTGGAAATAATCTGGCATCTGGTATAACAATTTAAGATTTTATATATACCCATCTATATCTATATCTATATCTATAGATAGATATATATTTCTATATACATCTATCTGTGTGTGTGTGTGTGTGTGTGTATATACCTATACCTATACATACATACATATATGCATACACACATACACATACCTCTGTCTATAAATCTGCATCAATAGTCACATCCACAGTCAAATCTTATCTCCAATTGATATTCACAACACTCTGCCATTTGGTAAAATGTCTAATTTTTCATTCAAACATTGCATAACTAAATGTGACAGTTTTCTTTTTAAAAGCAGCAAAATAATTGTGATGCTTTAAATAGTAATATTGTAAAATTTTACCTGATTAAGGAAAAATATTATCAGTATTAACTTTAAAAATAAAGGTAGAGTTTATTAGATAAAATGCTTTAGAATGATATTCTTCAACCTATTGATTTCAATTTAAGGCTAATATACTCTTAATTAATGGGTTTTCAATTCACTGGACAATATATCACTGGACAATATATCTGCAGCACATCTCATTGTGTGTTTAATAAATATCTTTTGATAGTAGTCAACTGCAGCAGCATTCAACATGTACTAGTATATTGCTCATCACTAACTATTTTACTTATTTATTTATTTATTTATTTTTGGTGAGGAAGATTGGTCCTGAACTAACATCCATTGCCAATCCTCCTCTTTTTGCTTGAGGAAGATTGTAGCCGAGCTAACATCTGTGCCCATCTTCCTGTGCTTTGCATGTGGTTCACCGCCACAGCATGGCTTGATGAGCAGTATGCAGGTCTGCGCCTGGGATCCAAACCCATGAACCCTGGGCAGCCAAAGTGGAGCGCACGAACATAACCATTATTCTACCAGCTGCCCCCTAACTATTTTACTTTTGGCATGGTGGTTGTTCTTAAAGTTATTAAATCCTGTTTTATCATTTGGTCCTCCTTATAATTATTGACATGATATTCATAAGCTCTCTGACTAGAATTGAGATTAAATTTTTTGGCCAAGGAAAATCCCAATGCCTACTTGTAATTATCTGTTCATATTTTGTATGTCACCTCTATTTTCCAGACTTAAGCTGAACAGCAGAATTGGTCCTCACGGGACTTTCTCCCATTGCTGGTAGTAGGATGTGCTCTTACCAGCAAAGTGGGGAGTCGCAGACTATCAGCACCAAGCTCTCAGGATTGCTTTAAAAATTTACTCACTAAACTAGGCATATTGAATCCATTGATTTTATTATATTCTCATGTATCCTTCTCTCACACCTTGTAGTTGTTATAAGTCAACTTGGAGAGAAATATTTATTGAGAATATATCATGCTCCAGTTTCTTAGCTATTTTGGTAGCGAGAGAGATGTGGCCCTGCCTTTATGCAGTTCATAGTCTGGCTGGAAGAACACACATGAAATATTTAAAACCAACTGATTTAAGAATTACATATATGCGAAGGTGCTATGAAAGAGAAGTAAAAGGTAATACACGAATGAACAACATGATCAGAAAGTCCTCCCTGGCCAAATGACAATTAAGCTCATACCTGGAAAATAAATAGGAATAACTGGGCAAAGTGAAGGGGACAGAGTCTACCATTTGCATTTACCATCACGAGAGGAAGAAGAGAACATGGCCTGTTCAAGGAATTGAATTCAATATGGCTAGAGAGGCTAAAGCAAAGGAAAGATGTGTTTGGAGACAGAAACAAGGACCAGCTTATGGAGTATCATATTAAATATTTTGTATTTACCTGTGTATCATATTAAATATTTTGCTTTTAATCCCCAGCCAATGCAAAGTCTTTGGAGAATTTAAACTTGGGAGTGTCATAATCAGATTTGCATCAACAACAACAAATTCACTATGGCTACAGGTGAGGATTGAGGAAGAAGAAGAGAAGCACAGAACTACATTAGAGATTATAAAGGCAACTGGGTCAGAGGTGATGGTGCCCCATTCTATACTAGAGTAGAGGCAGCGAGGATGGTGAGAAGAAAGAATATTCAAGAAGGTTGTCGTTAGTGCCATCAAGTTGATTCCTGCTTCTAGTAGACTCCTAGCAACTCTGCGTACAGCAGAGCAGAACCCTGCCCCGTCTTTTTGTGCCATCCTCTCACCATCTGGGGCTATATCAGACAATGCTCCACTGCTATTCATAGGGTTTTCATAGCCAGTGTTTTCGGAAGTGGGTGGCCAGGTCCTTCTTCCTAGTCTGTCTCAACCTGGAAGCTCTGCTGAAACCTGTCCATTATAGGTGACCCTGCTGGTATTTGAAATCTTGGTGGCAGAGCTCTCAGCATTACAGCAACATGCAGGCACCACAGTATGACAACCAACTGACAGGTGGTGTGATTCCTTGACCAGGAAACAAACCTGGGCTGTGGTGCTGCATCTTAACCACTAGACCACCAGGACAACTATTCAAGAAGGTACAATAACCGACGTTAAGTGTTAGGTAGAAAAAGGAGATAAAGATGGGTCTCAGGTTTCTAGTGTGAATAACTGAGTAGATTGTGGTGCTGTTTACTAAGACTGAGAACATTGAAGAAAGAACGGTTTGGGATGATTTGAGAGAGTAGGAGTTCAACTGTGAGAAATAATGACACAATAACACAAACTAGAACAATTTGAAAATTTGGAAAATAACGATTACATATAAAAAGAAAAATATAAAAGTACTTAGTGTTTATTTCTATCAAATATATGCCAAAAAAATGTTTACCAAATTGTACAAATAAAATATGGATTCCCAGGGTATTGAAAGAATGTGCAAACTTTGGCAGCAGGAATTGACCTAATTAATAGTAATCTATCCTCAGGAGTTTCGAAACCAAAGTGGTTACATTCAAAGCTGGTGTTCTTATCCTGGCAGTACTCATTATTTTCTTATATTCTCCCTCCCCCACCCTCCCAACCCCCCGCAGACTTTCTGTAGACTCCTCCCACTTTTCCTACCACTTCCCTTGTTTTTCCTAGTCTCTTCTTTTTCCCCTCCTTTTCTGTGGTCCTCCTCCCAGCTTCATTTTATTATAGAAAGCACATTTTTTCCAGCTTAAATGATTCTAAAATCATAAATTATCTTTTTGTATCTCTATTTCCAGCAGAGTTGAGTGGTTGCAGTAAAGACTTAAAGCCTGAAATACTTATTAGCCGGCTCTTTACAGAACAGCTGGCTGACCCTTGATTGTTTTCTGCCTTTCGTCTTGTTTTCTCTCCTACAAATGGTAAAAAAACAAAGAAGTTAGCATTAACTTGCAAAATAATTAGCTTTATTTACTATGCACAAAGACTAGTATGCAGAATATGGTATGCTGGGGCGCTGGTAGCAGAACTGGAATAGGTCAAGATAGTAATGCTGGTTAATATTCAACATACTGAAGAGAGATGGCTTTCAAGCCTTTGGAAAACCGCATGTTATGCTATTTTGTAAAAACATTCTACTCATCTCCCTTAAACATATAAGTTGGTGCTATTTTATTACCTGATTTAAAATACTTTGTGTAATTGAAAGAACTAATACTACATATTTTTGAAAATATTCCGTAATTCATATTTCCTCTTTATTCAAACTGAGCATTCCTCCTAACAATTAATGTGAATTAATTAGGCTTTGTTATATTGGTTTTACATAGTTTTCTGCCTTCTCTAAATATAGGATAGTAATTTTTATTCATTAGTGTTCTGAAGAAAGAAATAAAGCAATTATACCAAAAATTACCATGAGGTTACAATTTATGTAATCCTTAATTGACTATATGGATTATTCATTATGTGCTAGAGAAAAAACATTGAGAGGATAGAAGATAAGGTTTCAGTCCTTGAGAATTAAAACCTTTGTTAAGGACAGGAAAGAATTACTAAAGACACAGAGGTGAAACAAACAATCAAACAAAAACAGAAGAAGGATGCCAGGTGATCAGAGCAGTAAAAATTCTGTCTTTAGACTTTTTTTCTTGTTTCTTATCATATGGTCACAGTGGAAAATATTTTACAACTTGGCTGACTTAGATAAGGATGTAAATTAGTGTTGGCTTTAGAAATATTGATTAGATATCCCACAGAAAGGTAATTTAATAATGGTGGGGTTGGGGGGTAGAGGATATGATGGTTCATATCCAGTCGTTTGCTGATCCAAAGACGCAGACACGTTATTCTCCCCTTTTATGTCAAGGTAAGAGTTCTTTCCATGGATGAGACTCCCTGTTTCAACAAACACAGATTTGGTTGTAATATGTTAGGAGTATCTGTGTTTGTGAATAATTCTCAACTGAAAAGCAGCTTTCTAAGTTCTTACGCTTGTCTGGGAACTATCCAGTCATTAAGAAGCACTCACGCCAAGGTTTTTGTGATGCAGGGTAACAGCCAGGCTCTTTCAGATAGACAACTTTATCTAAGTATTAGGACAACACAATCTGTTTTCTGATATTTTAAAAGTTACTCATGCTTTCAATTCATTTAAGCTAGAAAACCTAGAGGTATAAATCTTTTATCTCTAATCCCCCAAGATACCCAACCCCAATAAAATAATAACTTTGAACTTCTGTTTCCTGAGGCTTTTTACAGATTTGCACTCGTGGTTCCCTCTGTCGAGCTCGTTCCTTGGGCACTATTTTGTTTTACGGAGTACAATCATCGCCCTGTTTGTTCTGCAGCAGAGATTTGGCAGTCTGTGGGCTGTGGCTGCTACCTATTTGTAGCACAGTAAGATATATTGTCAGCCCCTGGGTGCAAGTGATTAGCTTAGTGCCAGAGCTTGTGTGTCTGCCTGTGCTGGGAATAAGATATGAAAAATCAGGGCTTTGCATGCTTTCGCTTAGTATTTCTGTTTTGTCCACTAATTAATCAGATTTATATTTTCTGTTTTAAGTGGATACCTCTTGTTTTTCCAGACTTTAGAGTGCTAATCTTGTCACTCAATCTGAAGTAAATATCCTTTTACTCTTGAGGGAGCATCTATTGGGTTAGGCTGAGTCTGCGCTCCCGGATGGGCCAAAGATGCTATCGATTTTGAATGATCAGCCTCGTGGATAATTTGCATCTTCTAGTTATTTGCTGTGTGGCGGAAGTGAGAACTTACTTGACAAAACATTGGCATAAATGCTGGTGAGTAATTAGCCGTCCAGATTGAAGGCACGTGTTCAACATAACGTAATTTTATGTCGCGAAGCAGTTCTGCCTCAGCAAGACTTGTAAGGCTACCCGGCATTCTTGTCTAAGTTATCATTTCATAGTCTTGCTTTTTTTTTCCTTTCTGTTCCATTTTTTTGTAAGCTAATCTTGGATTCCCCTTTATTGTGCTAATAAGATATTGGCTATGTTGGGCTCTGAAAAAAAGTTCTTTCTCCACTGGTTCCTTGGTGTTATGATTGATGGATAGTACAAATTCATCCTTAAATTCCGCCAATTTTACCTTCTAAGTGTCTTCGCATCGGTCCACTCCACCGCTTCTCTCCATTGTACTTCCCGCCACCCCACCCCCCCAGTGCTGCTATCTTGGTAGTTGTCTGGACTCGGGTAGAGCCTCCGGAAGACCCAAGATCTATGCACTGAGGCCCCTCTCCAATTTGTTCTCCACACTGCACCAGAGTAATATGGAAAGAAGCAAATCTGGTCATATTACCTACCCTCCCAGAACTCCTTAATAGCTTTCTTTTGCTATCAGAATTAAAGAAAAAACTTTCATTAGTCACGAGTGCAGAGATCTGCATGGGCTTTCACTCCTTTATGAATATTTATGGCATGCCTGTTAGTGTGAGACAGTGTTCTAGGTGAGATCTTTGTGCTCCTGGAGCTCACCTGGAATGGTGTGGGATGCACTTTCCATGTCTCCAGCCTGACCACGAGCTCCCCTCGCTCAGTGCACAGGGGTTCCTCTCAGTCCTTTCTCTTGCCCTGCTCCCCCGTTGTCACACGCACCCCCTTCATCTTTCTACTCTTTCATTGGCCCTCAGTTCCAGTGTTCCTGCTACAAGAAAGCCTTCCTTGACTTTCCTAGCTGGGTATCCTTGCAACTGTATGCTGTCTTAGCCAGTTGTACTTCTCCATAACATTTTTACACTGATTTATAGTTATTTAGCCACTGTCTTACTCCACCTTTTGAAGGTAACTTTCTTGAGGTTGGAGACTGCCACTTGTGCTGGTCATTTTATTTCTAGTGCTTATCACAGGGCCTGGTGTAAAAGAACCATCAGTAAACATTTGTTAAATCAGTTATTTCTAGCCCTTTGATAATAGCCCACAAACATTCTGACTTTTGTCTCACATTGCCCTGCTACACCTCAATTTATGAAGTATATTATTTGCTAGTGATTTGATATTCCCTCAAGAAAATTGAAAAATTGCTAGGAAAATAAGTATATACACATATATACACTAAAGTGGTTATAAATAAATATACAAAAATTAAATCTTTTTTTACACATTGAATTCATATTCTTCCTTCCCATTTACTCTTTCTTCTAAATTAATAGTTATTTATTCAACTATCTTCAAAATATGTGATTATAGACCATCAGTAGAGACTCTTTCGCTTTTCCTTCTTTTATTTTTACGTAACACTTACCACCATATGACACACATCTCAGAATTCTGAGTCTCCAGTGCCTAGAACCATTCTTAGCACATAGTAGATACTCTATAAATATTTATTAAATCAATAAACTAGTCATCTTTACCTTAATTCTTATATAGTGAACTTAAAAATTATATCTCAAGTGGGATATGGGTGTTTTTCCATTTTTATTATACAGTGTATAATATATTGCATATATAAAATAATATTATGAAGTATCATGAAAATATAACCTATCAACCCATCACCCAATTTAAGAAATGGATCACTGATATTGAAGGCCCCTCTGCACTCTTGATCCCATTCCTCTGCCCCCATCTTGATGTAAGCACCCTCCTGAAGTGATATTTTTAAAAACATTGCCTGGATTTTCTTTATAATTTTATTCCATATGTTCCTAAACAATGTATTATTTAATTTTGTGTCTTTAAACTTGTAAAGATGCATCATACTTTGAATGTTCTTTGACTACTTGCTGTCTAAGAGTCATTCACTTTGAAATTTTTTATCAGTTAGTATTCTGACACAAAACAAAATTTATTAATTTGGTTTATATAAAGAGACTTTAATGACTACACTACTTGCAGCCCTGTTGGCAAGATTAAGAAGACAAATAAAATGATTGTATTCAGGAAGCATAACATTGCATAAGTGCACAGACAGTCAGGTTGCTTGTGTTCCAATATCGGCTCCACTCCTTACTGTTTCACACTAGGCACCTCACATCTACCTTCTAGTGTCTCTGCGTGCTCATTTGTCAGATGGAGATATAATAATATTTACCTCTCAAGGTTGTTGTGAGAATTACATGGGCTAATCCATATAAATTACATAGAACAGTGCTGGGTGTAGAGTGAGCATTACCTAAATGTTAGCTGATTCTATTGTTATCACCTTTATCATCATCATCATCATCATCATCTTCGTTAAATAATATTATTGTATTAATCTCTGCTGTATGTATAATGTTTCTTAGATTTATACATATTTTGTATTTTTTGGTGCTATTGAAGATGGTACTGTTTAAAAAATTTTTTTTATATAATAATTGTTCATTGCTAGTATATGATAATACACTTGATTTTTATATATTTACCTTGTCTCCTGTGACTTTGCTAAATTCAATTATGAGTTCTAGGGGCTTTCTTGTAGATTCTTCGGGGCTTTCCGCCTAGACAATGATATCCTTTGTGAATATGCAGAAAGTTTTATTCCTTCTTTTCAAATCTAAGTGTCTTTTGTTTGTTTTTGTTGCATTTTTACACTTATTAGGACTTCCAGTATGATGTTGAATAAGAATGCGAGAGTTGACATCTTTGTCTTGTTCTTGATTTTATGATGTTACTTGTAGGTTTTTTGTAGAAACCCTTGATGTTGTTAAGAGTATTCCCTCCAGTTCTTAGTTTACCAAAAGTGTTTGTCATGAATGGATATTGAATTTTGTCAAGAGTTTTTTCTCTATCAATGAGATGGTTATTTAGTTTTCCTTCTTTTGTCTGTTAATATATTAAATTACATTGACTTTTAAATGTTAAACCAGCCTTTGATAAACCAACAAATGTAAACCTTAGTCATGATGTATAATTTTTGTTATAGGTTGCTGAATTTGATTTGCTAATGTTTTGTTGAAGATTTTCGTGTCTATGTTCATGTGGAATATTTGTCTGAAGTTTTCTTTTGATGTTTTTGGTGGGTTTTGGTATTAGGATAATGCTGGAATTGTAAAATATGTTGGAAATTTTCATTTTCTTGTCTAATTTCTGGAAATGATTTTGTAAAATTTGTATTGTTTCTTCAAATGTTTTATATAATTCACCAATGATACCATCTAGCCCTGAAGGGTTTTTTTATGTTTTTGTTTTTGTTTTGTTATTTTGTTTTTGTTTTTTAGTGAGAAGAGTTTTAATTACAATTCCAATTTATATAATAGAATTATTCAGATTACCCATCTTTTCTTAAGTGAATTTTCATATTTATATCTTTGAAGAAACTCATCCATTTCACCTAGGTTATCTAATCATCTCATTTCTGAACATGGAGTTTTTCTTAACATTCTCCTACTAGTCTCTGTCTCTAGTGTCTATAGTGCTGTTACTTCTTTCATTTTTGATGTTGGTAATTTGTATCTTCTTTCTTTTTGTCTTGAATAGTGTGGCTAGAAATTTATCATTTTCATTGATATTTTCAAACAACCAGATTTGGGTTTCATTTTTTAATTATTTTTCTTTTTTTCTATTTCATTAATTTATGCTAATTTATGTATTATTTTTTAATTTAGCTTGCTTTGGACTTATTTTACTCTTCTTTCTCTGGTTTCTCAAAATGGAAGCTTGTATTATTGATTTGAAACTTTTCTTCTTTTCTAATATAATAATTTAGCGCTACAGATCTTCCTCTATGCTCTTCTTTAGCTATATTCCACAAACTGTTTTTTTTGTGATATTGTATTCCTTTTTTTGAAATTTAGGCCAGGAATAACCCCAGTTTTGGAAGGGAGAGTTATAATTTCTCAGTCTACTAAGAAAATAAAAAAGAGAAACATCACACAGGTCTTTTATTGTTTTATGTTACTATCTGTAGTTAGCGTTCACAGCGTAGCCCAGGATCATAATTCACATAATAGAGAAATTCACTTGCCAAATTTTGGGTGTGTCTTGGAATAAACTTGCACATCTTCACTTCAGGACATTTTGCTGCCTATTCTTCCATGAAGGCACTATGGGATCGCCCTGTAGAATCTCGCCCCAGTCAGAAACTTGATGCTTTTTGACATTTTTCTGAGACATTCCACAGAAAGATAGGGAGGATCTGCCATTGCAATGTCAAAACTATTTGCAGCAATTTTTTGAGAGTAAATTCAGTGGATTATTGTAATTATAGAAAATAAGCTCCTCTCCACATATGGTGAATCTTGACACAATCAAAGATGTGTCCAGAAGTGTCTTCTCTGTGCACCTCTGTTTCTGATAAACACCAGGGGCATTTACACTTGCTGTTCTGCCACCTTCTCCAGTAGCTTCAGTTGTTGCCCTTGCAAAATATAACGTGGTTTGCTGACTATGCCAAAGCTGGCTCAATCGAGTTCTGGAGGCCAGAAGTCTGAATTCAAGGAGTCAGCAGGATTGGTTCCTTCTGGAGGCTGTGAGGGAGAAACCATCCCATGCATTTCTCCTAGCTTCTAGTGGTTGCTGGCAATCCTTGGCATTCCTTGGCTTGTAGGCAAGTCACTCCCATGTCCGCCTGCATCTTCATATTGCCGCCTTCTCCCCTGTGTCTCCTCTGTGTCTATGTCACAAATTCTGATATGTTGTACTTTCATTTTCATTTGGTGCATCATATTTTCTAATTTTCACATATTTAGGATATTTATCTGATACCACTTTGTAATCAATTTCTAGTTTATTTCTCTTATGGTAGTTGAAGTATTTTTAAGTTTATAACTTCAGTATTCATTCAATTTTTTTATTTTACATTTTTTGAACTTGTACCTTTTTTTCTATGCTTATTTTTTCCTCTTGCCTTTGTTAGGATTGATCATTTTTTTCTGATTCTATTTTTCCACTATTGTTTGGAAGGTATAATTTCTTTTAAATTCTTTTGATCATGGCATTGAAATAGTAAATGCACATTTTATCATGTCTAAAATTAATTGGAATCTTTACTCTGTCCTTAAACAATACAAGGACCTTAAGATACTTGAATTCCAGTCACCATCCCCTTTCTAGTTTTATGCATTAATGTTATCCAGACTTAAACTCTATGAAGATTTTTTAAACCTAACCAATTAAACATTATTATTATTGATTTATATACTCAGTATTTGTTTATTCTTACCCACATTTTAAATAATTTAATTTATTCACAATTCCTTCTAGAATCTAAGAATTTCCCTCTGGGGTCATTTTTCTTATTCTTTGTGTTTATTGCTTACATATTCTTTGAGTGAGGGTCTGTAGGTGATTGTTGGAGATTTCAAAGAATCCCTAGTAAGTTGCACACTTTTTCCCTGCCCATGTTCTGACAGTTGAGAAAGAAACATTGGATAAATATAAAGGACGCAGTATTTCCTTTACTAGGAAGAGAGGCTATATAACAGTGGGCCAAGATGATGTTCGTGGAGGAGCTGAACAGAAGATGTGCAGTCTGTGGGCAGCTCACTCCCAAGTAATAAGAGGGATTCACTCTATAAAGTCGTTTCTCTTGAATTTGCTTGATTTTTTTGATTAAAGGGACAGAGGGAGGTCTAGAGTTACATTAAATCAGGTCCCTTTGGAGGATCTATCATGCGTGATATATCCCAAGTGAGAAAATAGTGTTTCCCATTAATAATAAGTTCAGTTTTTGTTTAATTTCCTTTTAGTTTTAGAATGATTGTGCTTTGAGAATGCAACTCTAGAGTGATAGTTTTCTCTTACTATATGGGAGGTATTTTACCACTATGTTTTGTCTTTTTTTACTTCTATTGAGAAGTAGCTTATTAGTTTTATTTAGTTCACTGTAGGTGAACTGTGTTTTCCTCTGAATAGTCTTAAAATTTTCTTTCTGTCTTTCATGGTTTGCACTTACACTAAAATATTCTGAATGTGTACTTCCTTCTATTTATCTTGCTTTTAATATTTTGGACATTTTAATGGAGAATACATGTCTGTCTTAAGTTCTGGATAAATTTCAGCCGTTATCCATTTAAATATTGCTTATTCCTCAGTCACCATCACAAAGCTCCATTTTCCTTTACTGTTCCTTCATGTTTTCTAAAGCTTCTTGCTTTTTGTGTTACATTTGTTGCAGTTTTTCCAGTTTTTAACTTCTTGTTTATTAAACTTCTCTTCAATTGTGTCTAGTCAGATACTTAACTCTTTTATTGGGTTTTAAATTTCACCGTGTGTGTGTATATATATGTAATGCATGTACACGTGATGTATATATACACGTATATATGTATATATAATTTATAGACATTCTATTTGTTTTGATGTTTCTAGTAATTCTGATATTTTGATAGTTTTCTGTTCATGAATCTTCAGTCTGAACAAGACTCAGTGGGGATATCTCATCTCCATTCCACCTGACATTGGTTGGGTCAACTCAACTAGAGTGGTGGTATCTACTCTTTTTTCTGGTTGTAGATTTTTCTCCACAGAAATGTCTCCATAGGGCAGCTTGACTTCCTCAGAGCATTGTCTGAGTTCCAATAAAGAGTATGCCATGATATAGAAAGTGAAGTTCCCAGTTTCTTAAGGCCTGGGCCCAGTACTGGCACAGCATCACCTCCACTGGTATCGCATTGGTCAAGCAATCAGGGCCCAAATTCTAGGAGAGGACTTTGACCCCACCTCTCAATGAGAGGAAAGTCAAAGAACTTTGAGGACATGTTTCAAATCTTCACAGATGCACTGGTGTAATACTATGCATTCTAGACTTTGAAAATCAGAGAAATACAGAATAAAAGAAGCTTTTTCTAGAAGCTTAAAATGGACAATCAGAATTGCTAAAAACAGCACTGGTTGTTTGACATAATGACCCTGGAGGCTCCCTTTGGGCTAGGTACATGAAGATTGATATACATAATTCTATGTGGCTTCTTCTTTGCCAGAGAACCGCCCCCCAACCTTTTGTCTTTATGTGATACAGTCTACTGTTCTTAAAACATAACAAGTGTTTATATACTTGTTATAAAATATTTTACTTTCATTTTATGGAGAATATTTCAGCATCCCTAGGAGCTCAGTGAGTGTTTGCTGATTAGTTGGAGAAACATCAGCACGCAGCACCTTTCATGAAGGAGATCCATTGCTGAATGAGGGGAACATAGTAATAAATACAATTGACAGTAAAGATCATTTTTTTCTCTTGAAATTCTTATAAAATTTTCTGTAGACATACCACTAGAACCATTTGATATTTAAGAGTACTATTAAAAATTTTAGAGGTACAGTTTCTCCCAGGCAGCCATTTTAAGGTCTTCAGAATGAATGATTTTATGTCCAGATGAAATTTTCTCATTTCATCCTAGTCTGCCTTCTTTTACCACAGAGCCCCTTCAGTTGAGAGTTCAAGTGCTACATTTCCTCTTGGGCTTCATGTTTTCACTAGATTTAAAGGTGGCTTTGCAGTCATCCTGCTGACAGGGCTTCAGAGACTCAATTATACAAAGGCTATCAGTTGGTTACACGATCAGGGAAAGCAAAACAGGGCTTGGGTGCAATTTAAAGCTGAGCATCCTGAAAAGAGCTCTCCAGAAATGACTCATAAATAGTTTCCAACAGGGCTCCAGTCAAATGATGACAAAAATCTTTTAAGTCCCAAATATGTGCAAATGAATCCCAATTTGGCTTTGAATTATGCTTTTCCTTTTATTTGATTCATTTTGAAAGTCAGCATAGTGTCATCATTGTTTCCTTCAGAAGTAGCAAATACATCTAAACACGGACATATGGAATTATTGTGCTTCTGGTGGATGAATTAATCCTCCCAAAGCTTGAAAACTTAAAAGCCAAACTTTTGGCATATTTTCAACTAGACTCCAAGGCATCAGACTAAGTGGATCTTAATTTAAATGCATGGGTATAAATCTAACAGAGAAGGCTATTTATGCATATTATAAATTATTAGTGAACAGTGCATGAAATTCAGTCTGAATTGTCCATTGAAAACCCACATTCAGGTATTCAGAATGAAGTACTCTGGCTTGTTATGTATTCACTGCCTACGTGTTCTTTTTCCATGGGAAAAGAAACACACATTTTCCATAGGCTAATCTAACCAGGTAGAAAATTATTTTGCAGACACACTGACAGATGAAGACTGTTTCTCCATGCATAATGACACCACTGTTCAAGTATTGTTCTGTTTGAGTTTTATTCAGCCTCTTTCATTCTGGTCCTCCCACATAATTCTTTGCTCATCTAATATCTTAAACTGATCATGTTCAAGATAAAACTAGTCTCTCCCATTTCTCAACCTCTTACTTAAGTTAGAACACTCAGAGCCTGGCTTGGACTCCTCTTTCTTCATCCCTTTTTATCTAGGCATCCCAAATCCTTTTGACTTTGCCTCCTCAGGGCTTTAAAGTCAGTCATTCAGTATTGAGTTCTTCTGCCACTGACCTGGTTCAGCCTGTTCTCATCTTTTGCTTGGACCAACGCAATAGGCTCCTTTCGAGTCTCCTGGTTTCCACATCCTCCTTGGTTTTCCACTATATCCTTGCCATTGTGGTTAGTCTGTTACCTTTTAAAAATGCAAATCTAATCATGTCACCCATTCATTTATAAAGGCGTTGTAATTTCCTGTTGCATACTACAGAATGAAATCCAAGCTGCAAAGGCCAGCTCCAGTCTTCCCAGTGCTACTTCCTGCCGGCTTCATCTATACCATCCCAAGCAGATTATTTGCAGTTTACCATGCATTTGTAATTTGGCTCCTGTTCTTTCTTCTGCTTGGCATTATATCTCAATTCTTCCGTGTTTGACACTGTCTTATTCATCTTTCAAGTTCAAACTTCAATATTACTTCTTTTCAAAGTCTTCTCTGAGGCAAAATAAAACCATTCCACTTTTATCTTTTTTTTTTCTTTTAATACTCTGGTATTATACTTTCATATATGACGAATAATATTATCTAGCACTACTAAGCACCATAGTGTCTCAGTCAGCTCGGGTTGCTATAACAAAATACCACAGACTTGGTGGCTTTAAAGAACAAAAATTTATTTCTCACAGTTTTAGAGACTGAGAGGTCCAAGATGAAGATACCAACAAGGTGGGTTTCATTCTGAGACCTCTTCTCTTGGCTGGTAGGTGGCCATACCTTGCCGTGTGCTTGCATGACCTCTTCTCTATGTGCTTGGAAAGAGAGCAAGCTCTCCTGTGTCTCTTCTTATAAGGGTACTAATCCCATCAGGAGGACTCTATCCTCATGGTCTAATTACCCTGATTACCTCCCAAATGCTCCACCTATAAATACCTTCACACTGGGGATCAAGGCATCAGCATATGAATTGGAGGGAGCACAACATTCAGTCCGTAGCACATAGCAATCTTATTCTACAGCTAAGGAAACTGAGTTTATCCAGTCACACAGGTAGTAAGAGGCAAATCTGAATGCAGAACCTACAGTCTAAACATTTTGATAAATTGGCTTTGTAACTCCATTGGTACACCTTGTTTTCTACTCATCCTTGTATCTTGTTGCCTAGCACATATAGGATAATTGCCTTAGGCCAGGTTCCTGGGTGAAAGAATCTAAGATAGAGACTGGTATGCAGGAGGTTTATTGGGGAGTGCTTTTGTGATCAGTATGTGTAGGCGAAAGAAGGAGGCAGAACTGGACGAAGCAAGGAATTGAACTGTGATGCATTTGTAGCAAAAGCCTCAGCTCGTCCTACTGGGAGCTCTGGAGTTAAGGTGGCTCTTAGGATTCATCTCATCTTGAGGCAAGTGAATTGGACATCTATATTCCTGCTTTGACCAGTTATTGGATGTGGGCTGTCACCAGAGACAGGGTGTAAACTTGTGCAGGTATCTTCCTTCAAGAGTGCGCCATCAACAGCCAACACTTTTGGCACATGAGGGAATGAACACCTCAGTCCTGAGAGAGGCTGCCAGGGCTCACTGCAGCACCCAGAATAGTTACTCTTGCCATCTGTGTCTTCTCTTTTTATACTCTTAGATGGATAGATCAGGATCCCCTTTTCTACTTTATTTCCCACTATTAGTTGGGAAATTATAGATTCAATATTTTTAGTGGATACTCTTACATTTTTAATACACATACTTATTTGTGTTTGAAGTTAATCATCATCACTTTCCAACTCCCAATTGACACAAGGACCTAAGAATACTTTTAAGTCTGATCACCTCCTATCATCTTACACAATGTTGTCCAACAATTTACTTCCACTGTGTTTCTCTATGCTGTAGTTGATCATTACAATTACTGTTGTATTGGGCAGATTTTCTGATGGGTTTACCATTCATCTGTTCTTTCATCTCCTTTTTCTCGGTTCAATTTTCATTTTCTTTGTGTATCTCTTTTAGCAGTTCTTTCGGTGAGGATCAATTAAATGTAAATTCTCTCAGTCTTCACTTGCCTGAACTTCTTCGGTTTGCCCCACCCTTGAAACATGATTCAGCAGATTGTAGAATTCTAGAATGATGGTGATTTACTTTCAGCACTTGAGCATATCATTCCATTTCTCCTGACATCTGCTGTTGCCTTTGAGAAGTCTTCAGTTGAGATCAGTTCCTCAGGAGAGACCCTGTGAGAACTGTGAGCCCCAACATTCCAAGTAGCTGGGGGGAAATGAATGCCTCAATTCTGGAAGGGGGATCGTGGTGGCATACCATACCACCCACCGACTAGAGTAACTAATCTATTATAAGTAATAAAGTAGGGAAGGAAGAAGAGATGGAGGAAAACTCCAGATAATTTTTTCGTATTACAGTTAGAACTTGGGTGATTCTGAAAAGGGTCTTCTGCCAGGAGTCTTTGTTCAGTGCCAAATACACTAATTTTTAAAATTCTTTCATTTTCTGGAAAGTGCAGTATCATTTTATCCCTCAACTAGCCCTTGAAGCAGCATAGGGATTAGTTATTTACACTCTGATTTAGCAGAGGGTAAAATTTATTTTCATATAAACTCAAAAGGGAAGGCTTATGATACCACTTGTAACTCCATTAAACCGAAACAGGTTTAGACTTTAAGGAGAAGAACAGACAAGTTCCTCATTAGCGAAGCCTGGATAACCTCAGCAATCTCAGCCTATTTAATTATTCTGTTCAGTCCAGGAAATTTCCTTGAAAGAAATTCTAATACTGGTATCTCATTATTTCTGTGAAGCAGAATGGTAGGAAGTACATTCTCAAATAGCCAGTGCAGTGCATGGCCACAATAAAGTAACATGACCAAGATTTGTCATATTCTCTCTTATTCTGGTTTGGTGCTATCTATATATTCTATGATCACTAACCGTGAATATTTACTGAATGCTACAATATGTAGAGTCTATCTTATCATTTATACCCTTTGCTTCCATAAAGGATTTGAGACAATTTCTATAAATACAGGAAGTTTTTTTATTTGAATGAGTTTGAATGAAAGGAAATGAGAGTCAATTAATGTGAAAGTTAATACACACAAATGCCTACCCCACAGCTTGACACAGTTAATAAAGGTGGACCCCATTGCTGCTCTAGGCCTTCTAATGGCTTGTGATAAGAGAAAATCGAACAGGTTCAAAATTACTTTTATGCTTTAGATAATGACATGTAGCTATTTTCCTAGTACAGAGGTTTGTAAGAAAATCTTCCATGGATCTCCATTTCCCAAATAACATCTCAAAATTTAATAAAAAAGAGTTTAATATCCTACATTATATATATATATATAAAATATCTTACATTTAATATCCTACATTATCCTACATTATAGAAATATAAATTTATATAATATTTTTGCCCATAAAATAGGAACTTGAAATCTGGTTTGGCAGGTAGGTAAAAAGAATAAGAAAAGGAAATATGGTGACTTTCACATCGAAATGACAAATGGATAACAACAAGTCATTTCTTTTCCTGTGACTTTCCTTTAAAAACTTCATGAAAGTATTAAAATGCAAAATTACAAAAGCACTTCAAGCTTTGAGTAAATATTATATGGTAGATGTGGCTAGACTGAGAAAGTTACCATAGCTAAACAACACCTCCAGTTCTATAACCCAAGCTAGAACAGAGAGAAAATACAAAGTGTCTTTTTTCATCCATTGTCACTATATGTATTCCACTTTATCAGTCCAGTGCCTACATCAAGAAAATCTGATTGCTACTCATGTTTTTTTTCTTTGACCTTTCTCAAAACTAACCATCCCTGTCTCCCTGTCTACCCACACTCACTTGTCCTCAGGTTACGTATTGCTCTCACTTCACTTTGGTGGTCTTTGGAAAGATGCCCTTGTTCCTTGTTTTACCACATCTTTCACACAGCTGCAAAATGACTGTTGCAGAAGTCTCAGGTCAGCCTTCCGATCAATTTGAAACTCAACATGGCAACCAAAACTCTGTATATTCTGTTCCTGATTTTCTAACCTCATCACCTAGGATTATTCCTTTGCAACTTGTGCTTCGACATAAATTTTTATGAAAACTTTCAGGTCTCTGAGTCATTGCATATGCTGTTTTCTCTACCTGGATGTTCTTCTCTCTTGTCTCCATGACTATCTCCTACTTGCTCTTCAAAGTGCACTGAAGTGTCCCTCCCAAGAGGCCTTTGTGATGGCCCCCATCGCAGTTAGACCCTTCTGCACTGCATTGCAATAGCCCTCTACACATACCTCTGACGGTTAACGCTCTCCTAGTTCACAGGTATGTCCACTAGACCGTGACTTTCCAGTGTTTTGATACTGTTCTCTCCTCCATAAGAGTTTGCTAATCCATGAAGGAAAGAAAGAGAGTGAATTCAGGTTAGTATTTTAGCTCTAATGAATAGTTGGTGGGAAAGAGAGTCAAATTGGCCCAAACAAGATTTAGGATTGGTTGTAGAATTGATTATTCCAAGTATTCCATGATTATCTTTATTACAAGTACTCAAAGGTACATGTATTCTCTAATGGATAACCTTTCATGCAACTCCTTCAGGTTCTCTTCTTAGATACGATATTAACTTGTTGTATCAACTTAGGCAAGTGAGAAAAATTCCCTGGTTATTCATCATTAAATGAAAGGGTCATTTCAGAGATTTCTTCTGTAGATCTTTTTTTCCTCTAGTTCCAACAGTATGCCAGTAAATTTCTGTAACATTACCATTTCAGATTGTGCCATTTTATAAAAGGATTTCAACATACTGCTTTTTAAATTTTCCCTTCACCCCAAGCGTGCCTTAAGCACAGGTTTAGTGTTATAAAGCCTCATGTATTTACTAGGATTTGTCCATCCACATTCCAGGAAAGCCTTATACAGGCTCCTGAGGAATCCATGCTCTTTCACACTGCCTTCCTTGTTGCCATGAGGTGCGGTTGGCAGCAGACACATGGCAGCATGGTCTACAGGGTCTGAGTCTCTTCCTAGCACTTTGGAATAACTCAAGGCTAAGTAATATTTGGTTTTCAATGGTTGCCATAGTGATACACTGAGATAAGGTAATTTATATCATTATTTCTGACAGGTGACTGAAACCAGACTAAATAATTAAAAATCCATTTTTTTTATCAGTGAAAATATAGAGTAGAATGGTAATAATTCAAGTATAGCAAGAGTTAATGCAGATGGGATGGATCATACTTTCTCTAACACACTTCTGACTTCTGTTCTGGCCTATGTCATGCTGGCCTCCCAAGAAGAGAGGAGTTTCCTTTCCTCCTTTGTTTTGTTTTGTGTTTTTTTCTCCTTTACTTTTCTTTACTTCTGTTCTCTTTCATGTGGGCTTGGTGAAGGCATTCTTATTTTGGATTGACCAGACTATTAGGATGTGAGATGAAATGTTACTTTCCCATTAGTCAGGCTGAGTCAGCATCATCTAACTTTGTGTTTTTACCTAAAGATATAGTATCAGTAAGACTGTTTTAAAAATTGCCTGTGTCTAAATATATATTCCAGTTTAAACTAGAAGATCCTTTAAGAGAAAAAACTTTCAAATACAGGTTTATTTATTTTGTCATCTCAAAGCAATCTAGAAAATTAAACCATAGATGTGTGTGTGCGTAGTGAAAAATCTAGGTTTGCAAATTAAACACACAGAGTGGCTCTACAGATTGGACGGTGATTCATCACAGTTCATGCATTTTCTAATTTGGCATAAATATTTTCTGAAAAACATTTTGGAGTAGTGACTAGACACGCAGACAGGGTGAGGGGAATGGCATTTGTGGAGCATCTGCTACTTGCCAAGCACACGGCAAGTTCAAATTTACTGCTCTTGATACCTGTATAGTACAAAACAGAGGCACCAAATGAAAAGTGGGGGTCTCCTTCTCTGATCTCCTAATATTTTTCACTAAGTATTATCACAGTTAACAATTTTGTGTGTCTTCTTAGGGAAAATAATATTTTTTGTATAAACTTGTATAAGTAATGTCCTTTTTATATTCTCAAATGAAATCGTATTATTTACTCTGCACTGCATCTTGATTTTTCAACTAGTAAATAATAAATCTTAGAGATTTTTCAATATCATCATACACAGCCCTATCTCATCCTTTTTAATACAACATAGTATTTAATTTTATGAAAATAATATATTTTATTCAACAATTTCCATACTGATGTACACGTAGGTGGTTCCATATTTTTCCTACTCTAAATTATACGATAGTAAACATTCTTGTTCATATATCTTGAAATACTTTTGTAAGTATACCTATAGAGCCAAATGCTAAAAGTGCAATTGATGGGTCAAAGGATATCTGTGTTCAGAATTGTGATGGGTGCCATCTATTTGCTTGTCAAAATCGATGTAGCAATTTTATGCTTCCCAAACCCATTCCTCATGTGCTAACTCAATATCTGTGCTCTAATTCTGTACTCGTTTATATATGCAACTCCAGAACCTTTTTGACGGTCAGGGATCTAATGGTAACCTGGTTCATGGTGAGGACCCAGCTCAGCACGTCTGACACCTCAAAAAGACACCTCAATGTCATTAAATTCTTAGGATTTGAAAAGAATGAAAGGGGAATGATTATGCATCAAAGTGCTGAATGGACAGCTAAGGAAATAATGTTAGTTTGTAAATTCAATGTTAGATTAAAAAAATTTCTTGAGTACATTAAAAACTCCAAAGCAAGATGAATACTAATGGAGAAATTGTCCTCCTGGGAGAATGAAGCAGAAATTGAATGGAGAAATCATGAAGAAGAATAGGCTAAAAAATGTATTCTTTTACTTTCATTTGATGTTAACCAAGTACTTATTGAGTTGCTCTTACTGTGAGTGAGGGATTGTGCTAAGGGACCCAGACGTTACAAGAAACTAGAAGAGGATTGTGATTCTTGATGGGTTTACAGTTAAACATTCAGGAGTCAAAAAACAGTTTAAGAAAACACTGGAAAAGACCCTACTAATCAGTATGATAGTCAAATATATAGTACCATAAAGGAATGCCTAGGAATTCAGATATGAGTGATGACTTAGACAGGGGAAGGCTTTACAGAAAAGATAAGATTTGAATTGGGCTTGAAGAGCCTCTAGACTCTGAAGAGGCGAGGCAGGCACAGAGAGTATTCCTGGGATAAAGCAAATCCAGTCACTTACTCTGAGGTTTCACAGCAGCATTGTTTAAAAGGTTAGATCCATCAGAACTGAGTTGCTTAGAGAACTCATGTTTCTGCTTTTAGTTTTTTTGATTCTGCCTGTGGCCAAATGCAGGGGGGAGTTTGTTTTTTTGGTTTCTTTTCTTTTCTGTTTTTCTCTTTTTTTTTTTTGGTGCAAATACAATTTTGTGGAATAGCTTCGTAGATGAAAACTGGTAGAATTTAATAAAAACTTCAACTGTCTTGTTATCACAATATATTACATTGTGTTATGCTATGTTACATTGTGTATTTTACGTTCCACGACTTTTTTGTCGTAAGGCCTGTGACTTTTATCAGCAATGTTTAAAAAACAATGCCACATGTACTTGGCTGACCAGGGCATAAGGTCAGCTTGCAATAAACCTGGAAATCAAAGAATATTAAAAAGTCTTCATTTATCCAAGTTACCCCTCATCGTACTCCAAATTTTTGTCACTAGAGTCTCTCCTTTTGGTTAGAGCAAGGTCTGCTAACTATGGCCCACAGTCCAAATCCAGTCTAAATGCTTGGAAGAAAATTAAAAGAATAATATTTTGTGACACACGAAAACTTTATGACATCCAAATTTGTGTCCATACATAAAGATTTTGAAACTTACTTGCCACAATAGCAGAATTGAATAGCTGCAATAGAAACTGTATGACCCGCAAAATATAAAATATTTACTATGTGGCCCTTTACAGAAAACATTTGCTGACCCTCAGATTGGAGGATGGATTTTGAAAGCTCACAGTTACAAGTGCTGCCTGGACAGGGACCAAGACAGGGGAATGAGGACCACATCAGCATCCACGCTAACAGTTCCCCGAATTCGGGCAGGAGAAGAGGTGCCTGTGACAAACATCGCTGGCTTTCTCCCTGCCTCCCTTCGCCCTACTACTTTCACCACAGCTTGTCATATAGGCTCAAAGTCAAACGTGGTGGAGCCCACTCCCAGTCAGGACAAAATTCCCACTCTCTCATTCTCTGTTTTAGGACTCGCCCTGATGAAAACCTCGCTTGATCTTCCAATTTTCCAGATTTCTTCTGGGAACTTCCTTAACTGTTGTCCCTTCCTGGAAAAGTCCCTCTCCTCCAAGTTTCTTAGCCCTGAATATGCTGAGAAAGGTTAAAGCATGAAGACGCTAGACCAGAGGTTCCGAAAGCCCGGTCCATGGACCCCTGGGAGTCTCCGCAAACCTGTCAAGGGGTTCATAAGATCAAGCTATTTGCATGGTAACACTAAGATGCTATTTGTTTTCCATTGTGCGTCTTCGCTGTGATGGTACAGAAGCAACGTGCCTGAATCGGCTCAGTGGCTGAACTGTACTGGCAGTCTCTATTCTTCATGCATGCTCAGCAGGAAAAAAATCCAGTTTCTCCTAAGAATTTCCTAGGTAAAGTAATAAAAAGCACTAATTTTATTAAGTCTTAACTCTGCAGTCCGAGTCTTTTGAATGCTCTGTGTGATGAAATGGGCTGTACAGTTGAGCACTTCTGCTCTCAAAGGGCAGTGGGCGTCTCCAGGAGAGCACTGTGTGATCTCTGAGTGGTGCAGATGTGGCCCCTCTGGACACAGAACACCTTTTTACTTGAAAAAATATCTGAAAGACGAAATATGGTTATTCATAAGTGGATATTTGGCAGACATTTTCTCAAAAATGAGCAAAATGAGGCTGTCACTTCAAGGAAAACAACTGATAATGTTTGTTGCCTGTGATAAACTTTGAGCTTTTCAAGCAAAAATTAGAACTTTGAAAAACTTGTAACTGCTACCATGATCTTGACAGCTTTCCAATGCTTCAAGACTTTCTAACAAGATCCATGATGAAATCAGTGATTGTGATTCTTTAATATTACGTAGTAAAATGTGTTAATATTCAGAAGAGACACATAACTCAGTGAACTGATACATTCCATACGACCAGTACTACAAATCATGCATGGGTAAATTTATTCTTTCAAAAGTGCAAGACCAATGGATTTTGATGCAACAGATATGCAAAATTCATTGGTATGCTTTCATAGTACATATTGCATCTAACCTTTAACAAACTATTACTTTTCAAGATTTGCTGTATTACCACAATTATCTGAAAACTATTAAAATATCCTTCTCATTTTCTAAGTACATATCTGTGTAAGACCAGGTTTTAATATACTTCAACCAAAACTACATATCACAACTGCTTGAATGCAGAAGCAGATATGAGAATTCAGCTCTTTCCTATTAAGCTAGACATTAGAGTTGCAAAAATGTAAAACAATGACAATTGTCACTTATTTTTTTTAGAAAATGTAGCTATTTTTAGAATGTTATTGATGCTAATATGTTTATTATTGGGAGTTTATTCCTGATATTTCTAAATAAATTAATAAATAAATAAAAACATTTTCAGTTTCAATTTCCAATATGATAAATACCAATCGCTACAACCCATACCTACAAAAGCTCTTTGGAGTCCTCAGCCATATTTAGGATTCTAAAGAGGTCCTGAGACCACAGAGCTGTGAACCACTGTCCTAGGGATCAGAGAGAGGAACTGGAACAGGAGGAAATTATAATCACCTTGCTTAAAGCCACGGTGGAGACAACTCCACTGCGGTGGAGAGGGTGGGCTGGGATTGGGTTTAACTCAGAGACACGGAGCCCGTGGGCCAGCTCTAGGAGAACTGGGGGATGTGAAGGGAAGAGGGAGGCGGGAAGGGAGGACTTAGGAAACATTTGGATAGAACTTGCCAGAGTTGGGGCAGGATAGCCTCCAGGTCCTTGTACTGCTGCTTAGAAAAGGCTGGTGAGTTTTAACCCACACTTTTTTTTTCAGTAGTACCCGTGGGTAGGAGGCCTTGGAAAACAGCATCTTGGATCTCTCTCCACTCCTCTGATTTAGGGGATCCAAGTTTGTAGAAAAAGGTGAGGGCCTTTTATCTCCCCCTCCCCTGGCCACAGTGATGGGGAAAGTAGATCTGTCATCAGGGTGACTCTAAAGCAATGTAAACTTCGGGAAGATCTTGCCCTTAAATTTAACCCTACAACCTTGCTCATGTTTAAAATACAAATATCATCATTTTATAATTAGAGATAAAAATTTTAAATCACATATATGATCAGGACCCCTTGATGTCCACGCTGTCTCCTTCTTTCTCCCCTTCTCCTTCCATTCATTTTCTTCCCCTCATCTGCTTTAGGTACATAGCCTTGTATGTGGCCTCAATTCTTTTTGTGGAATGAGATAGTCTACAATTAACAATAAAGTTAGCAATGCAGAAAGTAACACTGCTGTACAAGAATTCATTCTAAACTGTAATCGATGATAGTCAACTCTTCCCTATTTCCATCATGTATTTTGCATTTTCTTCCCTTGATGTCGAAAATATTATGATTTGATATTTTTGTTCCAACAGTAAAAATAAATACGATGGTAAAATATTGAGAAGCAAAAAAATAGAGGACCTTTTATATGAAAGTAACGGATTTTGGTAATCAGAACAACAATCTCTTAATAATCAAATGTTTACAAATCACTTTACATTGTGAATTTCTCTTGACAAAACCATTTGACGATGTATTTAAATTGTGCTACATATGGAGGTTGGCAAGGAGAAGATGGAAAGGTACAAATCTGTCTGGCCGCTCAGAGGAGTAAGAGTGGGTAGTAATAGCCATAAAAGTGGCATCTGCTTTCTTCATTTTCTTCATATGTTTCTCTCTTCCTCGTTGAGGAGATGACCAAGAAGATGATGATGCAACAGGTCCTGTGTATGAAAGTTACGGGGAAAGAGAAAAAGGCAGGAACGATTGAGAGTGATTGTGTATTCCTTTTAGGAAGAGGATCAGATCATAAGACTTTTAATAAGATCTCATTATATATGTAATTGCTAATTGTTCAACCTGACTAAACTTCAAAATTTTGTGTGAAAAATGTATTCTTTTCAAGCAAATTTCTCATAAAATAAGGACCATTCGTAATTATTCTTTCCTATTTGAAGTTAAGCATTGTGAAATACACCAAAGCTTGTGTGTTGAGTAGTACCTTGTTGTACTTTGCACAAACCAATAATTCACTGTGAGTCTATCCTTCAGGAAAGTTGGGACACTGTGAAACTAGATGACTTCTTTTTCTTTTACACTAAAAAAAAGTTTGTAGCCCTTGATAAGTTATATACCTGTCACATACACATGGTCTGTGTCTGCAGGATGCCAACACAACCATTAGGGGAGTGAAAAATTGCATTCAACCAGTGATATATTAGTTGTTTTATGGAATTCTATTTCTTTCCTTCAAATTTTTATTTACTTTCACTCTTTTCCTTACTCAGTGAGATAGGTTCAAACACCCTGTTTGTGTTCTTGTGATAGGACTTTTTTATTTAGAACACCAGTGGCATATTTAAAATTTTTGCGTAAATAATTGGGCTGACTTCAAAGACCGATTGATTTATCTTCCTGAGGGTTTCTAAACTGACAAGATTTCTTCCTAAAATTGAATATAATTTGTATGATTTCTGATGTGCAACAAAAACTAGGTATGTCATATTTGCGTTTGTGTGTGCCTCTTGTGTTTATGAATGGGGTCTTGTCCTGTGGACGTGGGAGGTGAAAAGTTTACACCCCATCACTAAGGAATGCCTGGCAATGCCATGTGAGGCGACAAAAGCTGCTTTTAGAAATATAAAGTTTAAAATCCATTATCCATTTTTGAATATTTTTATAGATCTAAACGTAAGAAAAATGGACAGAATTGAATCTGAAATCTCCTCCATCAATCTCAGTTGAACTGTGTTTCGTTTCATATCCCAATGGTGTTTTGCTATTCTAAAGATGTCCGATTGCCTTTTATGCTACTAAAGTGTTTGAAACCAACCTTTATGAAAAAACACAAATGCCTGGGTTTTGTCATTAAAATGCCCTTATATCGTGGCCAGTACTGAGGTTGAATAACTGACAGTTAAGGAATTTTAAAATGTTATAACTGGGTTACTATCTTAAAGGAAGTTTTAATATTTCCAATCTGAAAATGCTCATACATGCTGATGTCTTTTTGAATACAAAATAATTTGACGAATAATAGTTGAAATAAGGCTCATGGTTTGTTTGTATGTAACTAAAGAGTTTGCTGGAATTGTTGACTCCTAAATTGTTCCGATGTTATCTAGAGGCAACTAAGATAACTTTCAACCTCAGAATCTTTAAATACCTAGAAGACTCTACTACATCCAAATATGAAGGTAGTAGAAAATTTAACTGCCTTCAGTTAATGTGACATAGAGTTACTTCCACATTTTGATTTTTTAAAGGTTATTATTATTATTATTTTTTGACTCACATACATCTTCTGGGGCAGATGAATGGCTTTTATGAATAGGTTTTTACATAAACTAAGAAGGTCTAATCGAGTGACCCTAATCTGAATTTTGAGTTATTGGAGCTCAGGAGTAACTGGAGTGCAGATACCAAGAGGTGCACTCGTGGTAGAATTGATTTAAAGACTGACCTAGTTACATTGGTCAAGTCTTCCCAGGCACCAAAGATCAAGAAAAATGCAAACCCAAGGCCATAGAATAAAGCGACCAAAACGATGTCAAGTATCTATAACTCCTGTAACTTATCCAAATGCTCTGTAATTGGTAAAATCACTTTGACAGCTTTAAGTCATTGAATTAGTAAGGCTATCTTTTTATAATGAAGACATTTAGATTGTCCTCTAACTTCAATCTTGGAATATTTCCCTACAATAAATGAAACATTTAACCAAAATTAACTTAAAAAAAAAAAGGAAATCTGGATTGCATGGTAAGTACCAATTAAAAATGATAAATGATAGTAAATTCTTAATAATTTTATAACTATTATGAGAAACTGAGTTCCTAGTTGTATATAGGTATTGACCTATAATTAACTAATTAATTATTTATAGACTTTACTAAAATTAAAGAATTATATGGAGGTGCCTTAATGTCATGTCATATATCCCAACATACCATTCTTGTGGTTGAATTAATTCTTTCACATTAAAAAATGGTTAAGATACCTAGATCCTACCTACATATTATATATTTTTAAAAAATTTTAAAAATTATGATTGATGATGCCTTGAGTAGAGAATACGAATAACAGAGCCTATAGCTGTTGGCATCATTTAGATAACTAGTCTAGATTGGTCTTAAAGCTTTTTTCTTTTTTTGAGCTCATATATTTTTTAAATATGCTTTCTGTTTCCTGTATGGTTTGGCTAATATCTCAAACTTTTAAAAGAATGATTTTTTTACAGAATAAAATCAATTTGTATTACCTCAAACAGAATCATCCTATCTTTATAATAATTTATCAAAAGCATTTTTAATTAAGAAGCTATTAGAATACTTAGACTTTAGGAAGACATCTAGGAGGAGTTATATTTTATTAATTTAACTTTATTAAAATGAAATTTAAGCTTTGGCTGGTATTAAGGTCAACATTAACATAAAAATTTACTATATAATTTGATCCTCAAATTTTACTGTAGCCTGAACCTGATCATGCATTTTGTGCTTCTGTTTTATGTGTTTTTATCAAAATCTTTGGTCAAAATGGAAAGGTATTACAAGAATTATAAAGCAGCAGCTACAAATCTTTGTTAAGTTCATAATGATGAGAAATGGTAGATCTCCTTAAGTTCTGGAGTCCCATGATTCAGGGCAAAAGGTGAAGATGGACATTTGGGGGCTTATGCTGAGTGTATCACTTTTTGGAGACTAAGACAGGTTGCCAAAAATTAGAACATGTCAATGTATCTTGCAATAGAATTTTATCACAGGTACCAAACTGTGCTAATTATGTGTTATAAGTGTTGTCTTACAGGGTAGTCAACTACCTACATTTTCAATGTTAGTTTTCACATTTCTGTTTATCTCCTTTCCTTGGTGTGTAATTGCTTAACAAATTGCTTCAAAGATACATAAGGCTTGAATGTAGTTGTTCCCACCTAGTACTATTTTGAGATTTTAAGAGGCTCAGCAAATAAGACCTCTTTCCCCCACTTTAAAAAGTTAAAAACTTGGAGAGTGAGAGAGACAGAGAGAGGGAGAGAGAAGAGGCAGCAAAGTTCGGTGGATGGAGTTTCAATTTTCGACTAATAAAAGCTAAGATTATAAGATAAGGCTCTCCGCATTGCGACAATGGACTTCCCAACCCTCTGAACACCCAAACTGAACTTGCCCATCTACAACAGGCTGCACTGAGTGGCCAGCGCCTCTTCTTTTACCAGCAGGGCACTAGGCGCACAGCCGACTGTGGGCTCTCCACGGGCTCAAGACAGCCGAGCAGAAGGGGTAAAGCAGTGTGTAGCCGTCAGCCTTCCTAAGCTCACTGCTCTGCTCACTCACTCTGTTTCCTTGGGAGATCTAATAACCGAGCAAGAGGCCAGGGGTGTTCAGGGAAACCCCCTTCATGTAACCAGAGGTATAGGGAAGAAATAATCCTAAGAGGCCACTTCAATTATTTTCCTCATGTGGGCTCCATTTTATCAAAGAACTGTTTCTACCAAAGGAACTTCATTTATTAAGTAATACATATAATTTCCAATTTTAAGTAATCAAGGCAGATAAAACTAACTGCCAGTTAGGGGGGATAAGCTAGAGATAACCAATGCTCCCATAAGCAAGTTAATATTATTTCAAACAAAAGCAAAGAAATCTGGCATATTATTTAGCTTCCAGTAAAGTGTCCTTTAAAATTTTGAAATATTTCATCTAGGTTTGTGGTAATAATTACCACTTTGGGGGCTCTCCAGGGATCGGAGTAGTATGGATTGGAAACCACTGTTCCCCCTTCATCCTCTGTGACAGTAAACCACTTTTTGTTCCTTTTACTCAGGCAATTAATTACACTAAATGTTAATGCAAAGCCGCACACCTTCCCATTCTACAACTTTCATAATAAAGCCACATCCCTGGTAGTAAGTAGTCATCAACCATATCACATGCTGAGTTCTTGTTTCCAGAAGATTCTATAAATAATAATAGGAATACTAATAAATATTCACTGAGAGCCTACTATGTGGAAAACAATAGACTGCGCTCTTAATATTCACTCTGTAATTTACTTCTCCAACTAAGATTCAGAGAGCTAAGGTAAATTGCCCATGGACACACAGCTTATAAGTAACAGACCCAGGATTTAAACCCTCATCTGTTTTGTTCCAAAACATGTGCTGTTTTCACTATCCCAGTACAAGATAAAGAAAGAGCGACTTCTGAATTTGTATAGGGATGAAATTTATGCTCACGTATTGCATATATAACAAAGGAAAGGTAGAGCAATATTTTCCACTATGAAAGATTAAGAATTTTGATTTACTCTAAGTAAATTTCTTTCCATCTCTTCTTGCTCACTCTTCTTCCCAATTTTTGTTAATACTATATTTTAGTATATCTATTAGTAGTAACTTTTGTAATTTTAAATATTGCTTTTAAATTTGTTTTTCTTCATCTGTCAAATTTAGATGGCATTTCTTAATTCCTCTTTATATTTGTGTCATGATCTCTTAAACAGATTTTTGTTTTCCCTGGTGTTTCCAACTGCCTTTCCTTTTTCTTAGTGATAAATGGTCTATGACTTCACTCTACCACTAAAATCATTCAAATTTTTAATTACAGTATTTATTAAAGTAATTCTTGAAGACATTTTACTTGGATTTGGGTTAACTGACCACTGCCAACCTGAAATTACTTTTCTTTGCAATCTTGAATTAAATCTACTGTTTCTTGGATACAGTGTTTTCTTTTTCCTCATTTTGCTGGAGAATATTATAATGTAGGGTTTTTTTTTTTCTTTCAGCAACAGTCTGTAAAAACAAACCTTCTAAGTCCTTGCAAAAATACCCTTATTTTTCTTTCATACTTGATAGTTTCATGGGATACAGAATTTTAGGTTTAAAATTTTTGCCATCAGGACTTTGAAGACATTTCTCCATTTTCTTTTAACCTGTAGTGTTGCTGATGAGAAATTTGATAATTCAATTTATTTCATTATTTGTGACTTATTCTTTCTCTCTACCAGCTTATATAATTCTACTTCTTTTTCTGCATCCCAGTTGTTGATGAAGAGTCTTGCAATCAGTTTCCTTATTTACTGTTCTGATGCTGTTTGGAGTCTCCTTTCGCCAGGCGTGCCTTTCCAGCACTTCCTACCTCCTCTGCCGCAGACGTTCACCTGTTCATTCTGCCCTGTGACTTTTTAAACTCTGGCTTATCCATCTGTTCCTCAATCCAAAATTCATCAAAATCTCAAATTTCCTTATGATTTCCATTCTCATTCTCAGCCCTGTAGAAAAAAAAAAAATTTCCTTTGTAACAAAACATTACTGTCTTGTCAGTGGGAAATTGGGAGGGAAGGCAGGTAAACAGGTATGCCTGGTCAACCTTCTTAAACTGGAATGGGTAGGATTTTGGTAAGTTATAAACAAGTGAGAATGAATATTACAGGAGATCATCAACTACATCATCAGTACCACCCAGCAATCTTTCTACATTTGCAACATCAGTTAGGCTTCCTATTTGTCATATTCACAATTTTAAACCTTGTTCAATTCCTCAGACTTCTGACTTACACCTCCCCAAGCATTCTGGGCCTTCTCCAGAGAGAAAATAAGACTAATTAAAAGTAGTCTCTTTAAGTTCTCATCACTAATCTGTACTTTCCCTGCATGCACTCCCATGCTTTTCTGCCTTCCATGTGTCACATCTAGAAAAGATGTCCTTCCTCCTCTCCCCGAGGCTCTGGATCTCATCTCCTTCCCTCTCCTCGTGGAGTAGTTCCACCATCATCCTCATGTTCTCCCCTATCTACAACTTTCCCCCCAAACTGCCTCCTTTGTGGCAATATTTGAATATTCTCATCTCCCATCTCAAATAAGCCACCCTTGATTCCACATTATGCAACAGCGATAACCCATATCTCTCCCTTTACTTTCATAACCACTTTCTAGAGAGGGATTTCTATACTCTGTCTCCATTTTCTCATTTCTATTCCTATATATTATATCATAACATATATATTTATTCTACATGAGTAATATAACATAGAAGTATGGTAACCTACTATACATGAAGTGTTAAAGCTTGCTTTTTTCTTTTTTTGTGAGGAAGGTCAGCCCTGAGCTAACATCTGTCGCCAATCCTCCTCTTTTTGCTGAGGAAGACTGGCCCTGGCATAACATCCGTGCCCATCTTCCTCCACTTTATGTGGGACGCCACCACAGCATGGCTTGACAAGCGGTGCGTCAGTGCGCGCCCGGGATCCAAACCTGCAAACCTGGGGCCACCGCAGCGGAGAACACGCACTTAACAGCCGCGCCATCCGGCCGGCCCCTATAGCTTGCTTTTTTCACTTAACAATATCATTGAGGCAATATGAAAAAAACAGTTTTTTGACAGCTGCAATGTATTCCATTCTGTGGTTGTAATATAATTTGTCTAACCAGTTCCCTATTGTATGCCGTTTGGGTTGTTTTCCGTCTCATATTGTTACTAACGTTAATGTAAAGAATATCACTGTCCATATGTCATTTTGTGTATGTGTGCCTATATAAGGAGTAAACTTCTGAAAAGTGAAATCACATTGAAGGTGTCTTCTTAATATTGATGGATATTGACAAATTGCTCTCCAAAGAAATTATTCCAGTATCTTTTCCCACCAGCAGTGCTCAGAGAACCTGTTTCTCTCAGATTTCTTCTACTGGCAACTCGTGGCTTTCCTTTTCTTTCTATTACTTCTCTTCTTCACTCTCCTTTGTAGGCCCCTCTTCCTCTTTCATTAAATATTGACGTTTCTCCTGTACCTTATGTTCTTCTCACTGTACACACTTGCCCTGTGTAATGTCTTCTCCCACAGTTTTATTTCCAATCTATATATTGAAGATTCCTAAGTCTTCATCTCCAGCCAGAATGCTCTTGTGAGTCGTATACTAAATTGTCTCTCAGATGTCTTCACTAGGATGTCTTTCAGGCATTGCAAACTTAATGAGTCTGAAACTAAACTCATCTTTTCCCTGGAGCCGCTTGCTTTCAGTGTTCCCTCGCTCAGTGAAGGTTTCCTCGACACCTAGTGAGCGCCAGACCAGAGAGGAATCCTTAAGTCCTACTTTCCCTTATCAACTCCCTGCCTTCACTTCCCCTTCAGCATACCCAACAAAGTTCTATGTTCAGCTAGTTCTATTTTCCAAACATTTGACGCTTCACTCTGTTTATTTACACTCTCCCTGCCACTACCCTCATCCAGCCCACCATTAACTCTTGGGAAATAATGTTTATGGCCTCCTAACTTATGTCTGCCCCTAGTGCTCTCCCCTCATCCGATCTCCAAACTCCCATTAGAGTGATTTTTTAAAGAACATTAATCTGACCGTTTCACATCCTTGCGTAAAAATTTTCTATAACGTCCCACTTTCCTTAGCATAAGGTGCTTCTCCATCCTAACGCCACTTCAGTATGAGAGCGCTCCAGACTGAACTTTGTGTCCTCGTTCATTTTCTTGGCTTATTGTGCATGCTGTTCTCTCTGTCTGGACACACTCATCTCCACCATCAAATTTCAGCTGAAATATCATCTCCTTAGAGAGATATTCCTTGGTTTTCTAGAGTGCTAGGTCTCCTTGAACTTTCCCCATCGTGATGATTTAACATTTGATTATAAACACTTGCTTAATGTCTGTATTCCACTTTGGAGTATGTTTAATAGTACCAAGGACTATTTTTGTCTTGCTCGCCAATATAGTCGTAGTGCTTACTGAGCACAGTGTCTTGCACACAGTAGACAATCAAGAAATGCTTATTTAAATATATGACTGAACAAATGATTAGTTGCATGTGTTGGTAGACACAAGATGGTGAGGCAAAAAGTAAGACAAGAACATTAAGTTGTTTTCTCAGAAATGTGGATGGAGTCATGCTAATCTATCGACTTCAGTCTCCCTGTGATTCATGGCGTGCATCTCCAAGATGCCTTGCTCATGGTGTAGATAGACAGTCTGTGGCCTTAGAAAACAATGGGACAGCAGACTCACTGCGGGTAGAACCCAGGACCTGATCCTCATTAGCACAGCTGTGTAAGGAGACCAGTAGGAGGACACAGCTGTAAATTTTTTCAGCTTTATTGAGGTATAATTGACATATTCATCTGTAAATTTTTAACTAGTGCAATTTATGTAAAATTTGGTAGACTATATGCAGAAAATCATTCCTATGTGAGGTGTTAATAAATGATTTTTGGTGATTACTGTTGCTAGATTGGCCAATTTTAATAAACTGCAAATAAAGGTTTGAGAATCCCTGATATCACCAATTATTTTA
The DNA here is from genome assembly GCF_020826845.1 of Diceros bicornis minor. Classification (NCBI taxonomy): domain Eukaryota; kingdom Metazoa; phylum Chordata; class Mammalia; order Perissodactyla; family Rhinocerotidae; genus Diceros; species Diceros bicornis. Next base: position 33,964,280 of record NC_080775.1, read on the forward strand.
GTAAGTAATGTTTTTTCTTCTCTACTCTATGGTGCCTGCCAAGAGTGGGAGTAAAAAATCTGGATTGCTTGGCATTTATTGGGTAAACAGCATTTCATTTTTACACAAATGCTGACGTTAATTAAGTCTTCCAACATCTGGGATGTAGGTAAGTGCTCTGCTAATTTTGCAGAGGAGGAGCTGAAATCACAGCAGCCTGGCCGATTGCCAAGGTCACTGAACGAGTCAGTGTCAGGACTGGGAATACTACACAGGAACTTTGGGCTGGGAATCTTCTGTTCAGCTACACTATACTAGCAAGGGAAAAGCATATGGGGGGTATATTCCTGTTTTTATGTTTCCTATCAAACTTGAAGGCCCAGTAATCTCAGAAGAATTCTTGTTTCCAATCTCAATTTGATGAGCAAATGTACCATGGTAAGCACCATACAGGCATCTCCAATGTCACACATTCATGTGAGTCAGAATTTTGAAAACTATTTTTATTTTCTATTCCTTTTTTCTCTGCTTTTCCTCTCTTTCATTTTCTTTTTGTTCCTAAAAATTTATTTCAACTCATGGAACCCAACCCTTTAAAGAAAAATCATTGTGATTACCAAGTGAAGGATATCCAAATAAATGTCATGCTTTTTTATTTCTAAATCCATTTTGTAATATGTGTTATTTTGGTCATATTGGGTAAATCAAAAATATAAGACAGCACTTACCCATCTTTGAAAGAAAGATTGCACCATAATTGCTTAAAAAATTATAGCGTAAGACCCAGGTCATATAAAATAAGTCAAGTCAAATGTGAAATAGATCCATCTCCTTTTTCCTCAATAGTTCTTTCTGATTCATTCAAGCTTATTGTGGACAGAGGGAAATTGTCATTGAGAGTCTACAGCAAGGACTGAGGCAGCCTGGACTCTGCTGCAGGACGACCTGGCCTCCGATTCTACATCTGCCACCCACATGCAGAGTGACCCCGGGCAAATCTTTTCACCTCTTTGTGCTTCGATCTCCTCACCTGTGAAATGGGGGCACCAACAGTACCCAGCTCAGGGGTGTTGTGAGGATTACTTGAGTTAGTCTCTGTGAAGCATTTGGAAAAACATTTACATTTAATAAATGTAACATATTTAGAAAAATGCCTGGCACACAGCTACCCTATAGAAGTATCAGTTATTAATATTGTTTGAGATGTAATTGCTGTACTTTGTATTTCTAAAATCAGTCTTAGATAAATGTTCTATGCTATAGAACACATTAAGTGCTGAGGGGAAAGAAATGTTGTTAGAGCAGGAGAGAGAAATGCAGTTTGGCAGAAGGCCAGGTTTCCATTTGTAGCTTATTCTGTAACATTTCCATAAACTTCCCTTGAGTACAATGAAAATCTGTGTAAAGCGATCCTCCTGGCTTTGAATGAACCCGTAGCACAAGGGGATTCTCACAGGAAGATTGAGGGGCCGGCTAAGAATTCTCAGCTACTCCTCCGTCACAAGAATGAACACAGGAAAATGTGGGCATATCATTTTTAGCATATTTTTCAGTTGCTCTCAGAGAGTAGCCAATTTTCATGAACATTTGCTGGGGGGATGGCAAGCATGGTTGCGCTTTACATTTGATTGGCTTCATGAAAGCCTGATCTTTGAGGAGGAGACGCCTTATTCCATCACTTAGGAGACAGAGATAGCTGACAAAAAGTGCTCCTTGAGAAATAGGAAACTTTTTGTAGAGTGTGTGCTTTAAAACTACACCTCGATGCCCCAAAGCAGAATTTAAGGAAGAGAAGGAATAATCTTATTTAGTAATTCTCTCTAGGCTTAATAGTTAAAAATACATTTCCAAATTTTGGGCCACTATTAAATTTTAGATAGTGTTTGGAGCAAGGATATGGAAAACAAACTGGAAATCTGAGCGTATTCAATGTGCTGGTATGTGTTACCAGTGTAGAGAATCATGTAAAAATACACTGAGAAAAATTCTACAGTATATACTTAAATTTATAATATTGTACAACTTTAGAGAAAAACCTAAACTTAGAGATATCATTCTGTTTTTAATCTCAGAGACAGATCAGCTAGTGTCCCCTTGAGTTTTTACATCTCATAAAAGTTGTGAAAAATACGGATTTTTGTGAGGAAGAACACAGAGTGTTTGGTGTAAGAAGGCATTATGCATTAAACTGAATGAAATTGGTCATTGTGACACAGGGTTATTTCTTGCTTAACAGGGGTGGTTTTGCAGCACCAAAAAAACACTGGAAATAACTGTGCCTTACTCAGCATTCATTTTAGGGTTGTAAAATTTCCAACAAAATTTTCTCCAGGCGTGGAAATTTAAATGATGAATTAGGAATGTATTGAGTCGTCCCATGTATCTTCCCTGGGGTTTTGCTTGCCAAACTTCACCTTCCAGATGGAAAACTATACTTGTGAAACTTCTGGTAAGTGGATCTGTGCTTTCAAAGAGCAGTTCAGGAGATACAATAGTTTTTCAAGTATGCCAATAGAAAAAAAAACTCTTTAACAACTGTATGCAATTTTTAGGAAGAAAACACAATTTCAGTCTTTTAAGCACCATTCAGATTTTTAGTCAGTTTGCAATTAAAGTTGAATAAATGCAATTGAATGTAGGGGTAGAAAGTCAATCTTATCTCCTAGTGTAGCCAAGACAAGAAGACATCTTCTAGGTGTCGCTTTGCTGGTCATTAGATATTGATTCTGTGTAGCCTAAAAAATAAAACTCCTTTCAGACTTTTTCACCAATTTAGCCCAGCCTTCTTTTCAATAGTTACATCAAATCAGTTAAATATCCATAGAAAAGCCAAACTTTAGTTGAAAAATCTGACCCTTTTTAGAGTTTGCTCTGTACTCTTACGAACACTGCATTGAAACTGGGTCTCTTTTGAGCCATCTTATTTTAAATTCATATAATAGGGTAGGTGGTCCCGGGCCAGCACTCTTACCATCACCTCTTGGAAATGCAGGATGGTGGGCCCCACCTCTGATTTCCTGACTCGAAGTCTGCTTTAATAAGATCTCTATTGAAGTTTGAGAAGCACCTAGAAGAGTGTCTGGTTCATAATAGGTGCTTAATAAATGTGTTGATCGGCTAGCCGACTACATGAATAAATGATTTCATGGGAAACTGGCCATTAAGAAAGCTTGAGGCAAGAAAAAAAACCCAGCAACATACTTCAATGGAAAAGTCTAATCAGCTCATAAAACTTGGTATTTTATCCTAAGGTGACCTAAGTGGGTGCAATGTTAATTCCCAAGGAAAAGGACAGTTATTTCGAGCAGTATCTTCCTGAGCGAAGCAGGAGTTCTTTCAGATAGTCTGAGACTGAAAAATCATTTTCTAATGACTCTGGGAGGAGGGAATGGAGGAAGGAACCCTAGATGGGCTTGCAGAGATCTCTCTAAGGAGAATGTTTATCTTTACAGTTGTATAATTCACAAACTTTGGCACATTTTTGGCATGTTTTTTTCCACCAGGAGAGGTGATAAATTCTGAAAATAGATTATTTGATGATGATCAGTGCAGCAAATGAATATTAACACATTGTGTTGGCCTGTAATTTGAAAAGGACCCTCCCAAATTCTCTAGCAGGGTATACACTTGGAGCAGCTCTTCCTATGGGGAGAACCTGAGTGCACCGGGGCAGACCTCCTCTCCCAGCTGCTCTCTTTGGACATAGAGCCAAACTAGGGGTACAGTCTGGCCTCAGGGCAGCACACAGCCGACTGGCCACAGGGGAGTCAGAGCCACGGCCCAGGCCTCAGCTGAAGGACTCCAGCTAGCCTCACTCTCCTGCTGCAGGGTAGGCAAAGAAAGGATTTACTGAGCGGAGGCCAATGTGTAAAATGGAGGGTGTAAAACAGTACACACAGCATACACACAACAGAACACAACTCTGTGCTGTGAGCACCGTTATTTTTTAAGGCTGGCCTGTGTCTGGAGACGACAGTCAGTCCGGTGATTCCCAGGGAGACTCGTAAATTCCCCAGGCGCACCCTGTGACCTGACGCAGCGCTTGTGTGTGAGAAAACGTGTGGATTCTGTAACCACTTGAGATCAAGTCTGTTTTTGCATGGTGAAAGTTTTTAAAAAATTTTTCTTTATCATAATAGTCTTATACTAATTGCCTTGTTTAAAAATATAGACTGTTGTGAGATTCAGAAAAAATAATTATATTAATTTGCTATGTCTTTTCTTAAACCGGTTAGCAAAAAACTATTAAAATATTTACGGAGAAAATGTAAAGATTTCTCTTTTGGCTGTTAAAACAGATAAAACAAAACATACACATAACATATAGCTTAGATATCATCAATGTGTAAGTAAATGAAGTGTTTAACTGCTAAGTAAAATGAAGTGTTTAACTTCGGATTTGATTCCCAAAATAAGATGCTTGGGTCTAGCTTTCCCTTAATTAGTGTCCAGGTCCCCTAGTGGGGAATGTGATGCAAGGCTCCCCACACGGGTCTTCCTCTAGCCCATGCCCGGGCACCTGGAGGAGGAAGGGTCTTAGCGGCGATCACTACATTCATTTAGGCATCGTTGTGTGCCACACCTTTGCTCAGCTCTTTTTATGCATCATTTCAGTTAATGCTCACAACATCTCTATATCTTTATAAAAGAGGGAAGTAAGGATTAGCAAGGAAGGTAATGTGTGCAAAGCTCCCGGCTGCCAGGTGGTGGAGCTGGCCATGATACTTACACCCTGGTTCTGACTTCAAAGTCTGTCCCATCCTCTTTATGTTACTGCTATCCCACAGCATCTCTGCAAAGGGATAAAACCAAAGGCACCCCCCTCTGTTCCAGAGCTTAGGTGGTTTTAGGTTCATTTGTACCCATTCTTGCAATGGTGAAGAAAAAATATGCTGCTCCATTAATATTTTGCTAGGTCCAAAGCCAATTCCACTGATTTTTAGAAGAGAATAACCAATAGCATTTGTCCACATAGCACTTGTTGGGAATCTGCTGTAGTGCAGGCCTGGGCTGGAAACATAAAAAGCTACGAGGAAGAATCAAACAGTCCCTGACCTTTTGTCTGATGGGGAAATCATATGTTAACTGACATGGTGATAAATACTATGATTTGAAAATACAAAACAGTGGGCTATGGACACACAGTGGAAGAAGTGACTGACTTTGCCTGGGTCAGGCTGGAATATTTTAGAGGGAAGGAAAGTTCGAATGATGACTTGAAGGTTGAAGAGGAATTTCCAGAGCAGGTAAAGGTGGACAGGTTGAGAGAACGGCATGCACAAGATGTGAGGGTCTAAATCGATGGTGAATTGGGGGAACTAGAAGTAGCTTAATCCCAGAAGGATTTAGTTTTATTCCATCTGTACAGACAATTTGTAGGTAATTTAGCTGAACAATCTAGGCATGGTTAATTTGGAAAGAAGAAAGGATATATTTTGATTTGGGGGTGGGCCTGGTTGGAGAAGAAGGATCAATACTTGGACAGGGGCTGGGGGTTCTGAAGGAGATGGGGCTATTGGGCAGAAACTCTGGGCTTGTTTTGCAGGTTACTCACAGAGAGGGTGCTGGCTGGAACCCGCTCCTGAACTGCAACAGGATCAATCTCGTCCTTGTGGATCTTCTCTCTCTCTTCTTGTTATCCACTGAGGAGTTCTTCTGCTTGTGTACACCTCAGAATTCACCTTCACACCTGGCCCAGTGAGTGGTTTCTGAGGAGGGAGGGGAAGAATTTATGGGACTTGAGAAAGGGGATCTTGTTCAATTCACTTCTCCCATATGACTTCATAAATACTCAGTTTGTTTATGTAAAAGTCGTACTGACTATAGCCATAATTAAACACCAGCATCTGTAGGGTGTTGGCAATGTTCAGGCTAAGCCTTCTACTGTGTCGTCTTCTTTGGTTCCCTTAGTAACCCTGTAACATAGGTACTAGGTTCACCTGCATTTTGTAGGAAACTGAGTCCTCGCGAGGTTGAGAACCATGCCCAGATCATGCAGTTTGGCAGCAGCAGCTCTGCGAGTTGAGCTCAGGCCTGCCTGGGAGCCCAGAGCACGTCAGTGTTGCATCCTCCACGGGGCTGACTCTCCCAGTTACCTCCAGTTACCCGGCAGCACGGTAACTAGCATTCAACACAACTAAATAAACGTTAAACTTCTCTTAATTTTTGGATACTACTGAGCTTGTTTCACATGGTCATCACTTTCACAGGGTTTTGCTCACTTAGCATGGTAGACAAATAGAATTTAAATAAGTTGAAAAGAGCCTCAGCTACAGGGGATGATTTATGACTTTGTTCAGGTTTCTGCAGTTTACAAACTGGAAGTAGCCCTGTACTCACTCCGAAACCCTTTCAATGTTTGAAAAGAGGCATATATGAAATGCCATTGCTTTTATCCCTTTTGAGTTGCCTAATCATGAGTGAAAATAACCAGGGTGAGGCTTGATAGGACTGTCTTCTTCAGGCTTAGGAGGACAAAGTTAACCCTGTGGACATTCAGCTCTCCACAAAACTCTTGTGCATTTACTGGCTAAAATACAGAATAATAGTGCAAGGTTTTTAAATTTCTGTCCTTAGGTTTCTGGAAACTAATTTAGATAAAATAAGAACATTTTCACGTATCTTCCCAGAAAGTAAAAGTTAGATATTAACTATTTAAATGACTTTCACATTTATATTTGTTTGAAAAGTTATTTTTCCATTTCTAAAATTTTCTTATACAGCCATAATATTTTCCCACAGTTATTTGATCAAAATTTAGTAGAATTTATGATACAAAATATTTTGAAGCAGAAGGTACAAACACTGGATCAGAGTTTTCAGATTTTTGTTTATTTTTACTGGCATATGCTGTTTTGACTAAAAAAAAAAAAAAAAAACTATGACAATAGTAAAAGAAAAAACGTTATGTAAGCCTGAACTTTATGAAGGCCGAAAGAAAATTTCCATGAAAGGTTACCTTCTCCTTTAACTGCAAGGGCATAGCTCCTAGATTATATGGACGTTAAAGATCAGCTTGCCCGAAAGCCTTAAAGAAAATTTTCCATTCTCTTGCTGTGCGCGGCCACTAGAACTGTGAGGACTGGTGGAGGAGGATTTATTTGCAAAACAGCCTCATAATGTTCTGAACTGATCTGATCTGAGAGAAAACCAGCACTTCAGGACAGCCTGTATGATATGTTTCAGTATTAAAACCAAACTGTAGTGTATCTGTTTATATGAGCTAAAAAAATATATGTCAGTTTAAAAAATGAACTTTAGGTTTTATCTTGCCACAAGCTCTGTGTGGTCTGGCAGAGTACCTCAGTTTTCTCCATTCACTACGGTTTGTAGATAACTTTCAGATATCTGAACTGATGGTTATTTAGTCCTGAGAAGGAGGCCCAGTTATTATAGAGATGTCTCTTGGATGTTTATTTATTTCCGAATATGTTTTACCCTATACTTTAACTGGATTCCTTTTTGGAAACCTGCTTTAAATATTACTAACATCAAAATATCTTGTCATGGGGTAAACATTGCTTTTGTAACAAGAGGATCAGTGGATTTGCTTCCTAACTGTGCTTCCTTACTGAAAGAGGTGGGCGTGCTCTACTGCAAAGAACGCACCTAATATCTGTTTTGATGGGTAGAATAGAACACTTCACATTCTAACAAAAGGACGTTCAACAGCTCAGTTAATCTAGGGTTTGTTCTATAGTCCTAAATCTACAAACTCTGCCAATTTTGAACATCATAAGTAAATAAAAGACAAAAGATATTCTAACTCTTAAACCGTTTGAAGCCAAGAAAAAGAACACAAGTAAAAAGAAGCCAAATGCAAACATAATTATATATCCAGTGTTCTCCATGTTTTGGGTTTGGAGTGAAACTGCTGCACAATCCACTCAGGGAACCATTACAGTTCTAAGTCCACCTTTGTTCCCATTTACTGTTTCTATTCCGTGGCAGCCTACCATTTTCAGCTTAACTGGTAGAGAAAAATGAGTTTCCTAACAACTCAATCTTTAGGCTATATTTATCATCTACTAATCAGAAGCTGACAGCAATGACAAGAATTTCTTCACCACTCTGCATTTTTATTCCTGTGCTTTAAGAAGAGCTCTGCTATAGTTTAGAAATCTATCTATCTACCAATCTATTAATGATCTATTCCCTCAACATCTAGATAATTGAGATAATAATACTTAAAATCAGAAATTGATGAAAAGATACCACATGTTTTATATTCTGCATTTCTATAAAGAAAACATATTATGCTTAACATTCATGAACACAGATATTCAATTTATACGTGACTCATTTAAGGTTCACCTTCATTAGCTGCAACACTAATATACGTGCACATTGCATTCTCTTGAGAGGGTAACTAAATTAGCATCATGATATTGCTAGACTCTAAATCAGTTCAAGTTCAAAGAGTTCTGGTTAAACATGGAGTATTGACAACATGTATCAATCACCTCTTCCTACTAAAACTCAAATAAAATGACAGCAAAGAAATTTTTCAAAAATTATGTTAACCCATAAAGACAATGGGGAGATTTCAGCAGACAAAACATTTACACTAATTTTGGAAAAACAGAGTTGGAGGAGTGACGTGTGACTTAGCAAAGCAGGAGAAATTATAAAAGTTATAATTTGAGGTCAGTGTGCTTCTCAGAACCTCTGAGAGGGTCATCATCCTGAGGCGCAGGCCTCACAGGAGGCAGCTGTGAACTGGCCATTGACTGAAATCTGTTTCTGAGTCCTTTCTCCTCTCCTGACCAGGCAGGGATTGGCCTGGCCCTGCCTCCTGTCAGAGACCACAGCCTTGTTCTCTGCAGAAAGCAAGCTACAGAGACTCCAGCCACAGGGAAGGCAGAAATACTGTGTGGGGCTAAAAATAGGTGGAATAAGTAAAAGGAGCTTCCTTTTCTCACTCAGACTTGAAACCTCTACCCCATCGACAGAAGAATTCCACCTTGGAGAAACTGAATGGCTAAACAAACAAACAAACAAACAAATAAACTCTCAACATAGATATTTGAGGCTCCCCTCCAAAAATGCTTGTGTCCCACTTGATTACTGTGTCCTACAGTAACTCCCACCCAACAATTTCTTCTTGCTCACTCAGGACTTCTGGCTAACTCTTACTGCCTCACTCTTAACAATGAAGTGGCAGCCCAGTCACCAGACCTGGAAGGGAAGCCTCACACTGGAAGGAGTAAACCCTAAACAAACTAAGACAAAGAAGGAGGGAAGGAAGGAAACAGGTTACAGAGGGATTGGAAAAACAAATTAAAAAAAAAAAAACTGTTGAAAACATTCTAAAAGAGGTGTCTTCAAAACAGGAAGAAATCTGTGACTAAGTAAAATTTCAAAAACAACACCCGTAAAGAGAAAGATTGACGATAAAGTTGATAATATCTCCCAGAGGATAAGGGAAAAAAAGACAAGAATGAGAACAGATAGTTTAGACTAGTTAACAAAATTAGAAATTGAATTAAGAAGGTCCCGAATTGAATCAATAGACAATTCAGAAAGAGGAAGCAGGAGAAATCAGAGAGGAAGAAAGTATCAATTAATGCAAGAAAACAGCGCTCTGATTGAATGCCGTTAATCTCCTCCTCACTGAAGGCCTTCCAGTCCTGGCACCATGATGGTAAAATACCCACATCAAGAAGCATCAGTGTAAGAGAAAGAGTCTAACACAAGTCTAAAGGGAAAAAGAGTTCTTACATGAAAGAATGAGAATCTAAATGGCAGTAGGCTTTTCTGCCGCAGCATTGAAAGCTAGGAAACAGTGGACGTATGACTTCAAAACATAGAGGAAAACTTCTTTCCAGTCCATAATTCTTTCTCCAGAAAAAACTAATCTGAGGTGAGGACATACTAAAATAACAATCTTGTGCAAATAATATAAGCAAATGAAAAATAATGGAGCAATTATTAAACATGGTGGAGAGAGTGCAAGAATGGAAACAATTAGAAATATAGACCATGAGAAATTGCTCAGTGTTGAAAATGTGTGCCTGGAGACGGGTGGGCTAGAGAATGGAAGGTGGATTGGAGAGGATTGGATAGGAATTGTTCTTTTGAGATCTAAACTCTTTTGATCTATTTGATTCTTTTTTTTTACCTATCCCAATTTATTTGACTAATAGCATTAACATAAAATAAAATAAAACAAAATATCTCAGTTACCAGATATATTAAAAAAGTAAATATAATGTTTTTGCTTATCAATTGCTTCTACATGTTAACTTCCCTGGCATTTTTGTAAGAGAAACAATTATTTATTATAAAATCCTTTTTAGTAAATTCTATAATGTTAACCATGACAGATAATTTTGAAATGATCTTGAAATGTTTGAAACAACACAACTTGAAAGCCCTACCAGAGTTTTTAAAAGAATAACAGTAGAAAAATGAACATTCTCTTTCTCCACCTGAGTCAATGTTAATGTACATGGAAAAAAAAAATTATCATCTTGCCAAAAGTGTTTTACATCTAAAAATATCTGTTTAAAAATTATGTACCCTGATCTGATAATTCATTACTGAGGTAGTCTCTTGACCATGAGGAAGATGTTTACTTCTGTATTTTTCAACAATTGTTGTTGCAAAAGGTCTGGATCTAGATTCAGTGAAATAATTGGAAAATAATATTTATCATAATTATATTATAAAATGATAATTGGCCATTTAAAAAAATTAGTAAATCATAGTGATGGTTGCATAACAGGGTAAATTTACTTAATGTCATTGAAATTTACACCTAAAAATAGTTAAAATGTTTAATTTTGTGTTATGTATATTTGTCCACAGTAAAAATAATTTAGTAAATACAGAAAATTATAAAAAAAGAAAATAAAAATCAACTTAGTGATATCACCAAGGATTAAGATTTTTCTTTATTACTTTCCAGACAAAACTATTTTCTATACTTGATAAATATTGTATACTTGTGATCATATTGTAACCGAACTCAGTGAGTTCATCCCTTGGTCATTGTGGAGCTGAAAAGCACAACCAAGACAGAAGTAGGTGAAGAAAAGTTTATCACTTGTGCAAGCAATGGAAAACACTGGGGATAACTCCCAAGCCACTGTCTCCCCAACAGGGGTTTGAGGGATCCTTTTATTTTTAGATCAGAAGGAAGTTCATGAACATTCAGTTCAGAGAAAGGCAAGAGATTGGGGCTTATTGCAGAACAACCTTGTCCTTTCAAGGGGCATGTGTGGCATGTATACATGCTACTGCATATGTCACGTGATCTGAAGATGGCTGCCTGGACCCTTCCAGAGGAGGGGAATTTAAGATGTTAATGAGGGCAGGTCACTTCAGGGCAGTTAGAGTTGGTTTCAGCTGGGGTGGCTATCTTGCAAGAGGTCTCTAGATTGGGTTCTTCTTGTTCTTTCCAGAACCTTGTCTGAAAAACATCTGACAGTTTCTGTTAGTTGTTAATCAGGTTCTCAGTAACCTTGTCCCTACCTATCTTCCTGGCTACCCAGTTACAATATTAGATGAAAAAATTAGTATTTTGCTAATTTGTACATCATTCTATACTGCCCATTTTCTTAATATGCTGTGCATTCTTCAAAATAATGTTATAGACTATTAGTCAATAATATGTCTACACCACAGCTCATGTACCCATGCCCTTAGTGTTGGACAGTTAGCTGTCATTCCCAATGTTTTGCTAGTACAGATAGCACTGAAAATATTCTTAGACATACTCTGTCAACATCTCTGCTTGCTTCCTAAGTATATTCCCAAAGCATATTCTTGGAATTGGGATTAGGGATCAATACATATGGCCTTCATATGTATTTGTAAATTGTTTTCCAACAATTTCGTCACAATTTACACTCTCACAGTATACTGGAGCTTGTCTCACTACATCCTGAATAGCAGACAACATTAACTTTAAAAAAGAAGTCATTGGGGCTGGCCCCATGGCGTAGCAGTTAAGTGCTCGCGCTCCGCTGCTGGCGGCCGGGGTTCAGATCCCCGGTGGGCACAGACGCAATGCTTGTCAGGCCATGCTGTGGCGGCGTCCCACATAAAGTGGAGGAAGATAGGCACGGATGTCAGCTCAGGGCCAGTCTTCCTTAGCAAAAAGAGGAGGACTGGCATGGATGTTAGCTCAGGGCTGATCTTCCTCACAAAAAAAACAAAAATTTTGTTATTTCTGAAGTGATAAATGAAAGCATAGTGTTTAATTTATATTTGTTTCACCACTAGTGATTTTATATGCTTATTGGCCATTGGTCATTTTTCTTTTAGCAATTCTGTCTTGATTTTTGCCCACTTTTCTGGAGTATGTTACTTTTCACATGAATTTGTTAAAAGTATTTATATACTTTAGATAGATATTAACCTTATACAATATATTATGCAAAAACCTTCCCATTTAGTCTTTTTTAAAAAAATTTTGCTTATTGTATTTTTTTAGTATTGAAATTTGGATTTTTAAAACATTAAATCTCCTAAAGTTTAAATATAGACAGGTTAAGAATGTAAGAGTTTGGAAAATATTGTATTCTGCAAACTATATTTGCCACGTTCATGCCTTCTGCTTTAGATCAATTTCCATTTTTAATGTGAAAAGACAAAATATGAAAAATTTTAGGACACATCCATATATCTAGAGAGAAATTTATAGATTTTTTTATTCCCATATTGGGAAAGGAAAAAGTTCAATAGTGTAAGTTTTCTCTTAAGTACCTAGAAGAAGAGAAAATTTTACCCAAAGAAGTTGACGCAAGGACATTATAAGGATCAGAACAAAAATAACTTAAAAGCCAAAATTACAGAAAATCATCAAAGCAAAAAATTCCAAAAAATGCCAACCAAAAATTAAAGTGAGGATATCACTGCAAGATAGTAAAAAGAAAATGAATAAATATTCAGAGAAATTTTATGCTAATAATTGCAAGAATGTAATAGACGAAATCTGTAAAAATAACATCAAAATTGACATGGACTAGGAAATCTAAATAGTCTCTCATCTATTAAAAAAATCAAATTTGTTATATAAAAAGTCTTCCCGTAAAGAGCACAGCAGGCCCAGATTAATCATTAATTAATTCTATCAAATATTAAGTGAAAAATAATACCAATCTTGTGTAATATCTTTTAGAACAAAATGACAGTAGCATCATTTTCCATCTTATTTTATGAGACTAGCATAACCATATATCACTTTTCTATCGCTGTGTTATGAACCACCACAAAAATCAGTGGTTTAAACAGCAGTGATGTCTGATTTCTACGATTCTGGTCCCAGCGGCATGGTACCACTCCCCGTAGAGTCAGCTGCCGTCACTCACGCTGCAGCAATCAAAGGCGGATGGGCAGGGCTGAGAGGCCCTGTTAGCTTCCCCCTCATGTGTGGGGCATTAGCAGGGATCACTGGAAGCTACAATGTTTCTCTCTCCATGTGCTTTCTGGGGCTGAACTGTCTGAGGCTGGATCCCAACAGATCAATAGTGGAAGCTGCCGGCCCAGCTTATGCTTATGACTATAAGCAGAGAACGGGTATGGTATCGCCACGTTCTAGTGGTTAAAGCAAGTCACATAGGCAAACCCAGACTGAAGAGGAGGGGAATTGAAGAAGAGGGGAATGAGACTAAACCTCTTGATGGTGGTGGTAGCATCCATGTACAGAAATTATAGGGATTTGGGGCAGAGATACCTCCAGATAATTTACCATAGCAACTTTGACGTCAAAACCTGACAGAGACATTACAAGAAAAAAAATTTTTAAATACAAAATATCTCTCATGAACATAGATGCAAATGTCCTTAACAAAATGCTAGCAAAATATATAAATGTTGAATGCAAAAGTATATGAAAATGAAAACACCGTGACCCAGTGGAATGTACACACGGAATGCAAGTTTGGTTTAACATTTGAAAATCAATCAGTATAATTCATGATATTAATAGACAAAAGGAGAAAATAATTTCATAAATGTAGAAGAAGCATTTAACAAAAACAATAATCATTAATGATTTTAAAAAATTAGAAAACTAGGCAGATAAGGGACCTTCCTCAGTATTACACACTAAAGGAAGCATCTACAATTCACACTAAACTGAATGGTGCAAGTCTGAGCATTTTCCATTTAAGATTGGGGATAGGCATTAAAAGTTGAAATGAAGGTCCTAGCCAGTACAATGAAGCAAAGAATAAAACAAAATAATGCAGTTGGAAAAGAAGAAGTAGAACCATCTCTACCTCCAAGAGACCTGATTGTTTACACAGAAAATCCTAAGGAATCTACAAAGTAACTGCTAGAATTAAGAAATAAATTAAGCCAAGTGGCAGGAGAGTCATTAAACAAAAATCAATTGTATTTCTGAATACTAAAATGCTATACTTTGAAAAAATTTTTAATGTCATTTTCAATGTCCTTAGAAAGCACAAAACAATTAAGAATAAATTTAACAAAAGCAAGGCAAGACTTCTATAATAAAAAGTGTAAAACCTTTATGAGTGAAAATAAATAATACCTGAAGAAATAGAGAAATATACCATCTTTATGGATCAGAAGATTCAATGTTATTAATATGTCAATTCTCCCCAAATTTCTTTATAGATTCAATGCAATACCAATCAAAATCCTGGAATTCCTTTTGTAGAAATTGAGAAGCTGATTTTCAAATTTATACGGAAAACAAAGGACTTAGAATAGTCAAAGGAGTCTTGAAAATTAAACAAATTCAGAAGAAAAAATACCTGACTTTAAGACTTAACTGTAAAGCTGCAGTAATCAAGACTGTTGGGCTGGCGTGAGGACAATCAAATGGTTCCAATGGAACAGAAGTTATTGTCTATAGAGTTACTTACACGTATAGGGTTAACTGATTTTCAGCAAAGCCATCAGAACAATTCTGCAATGAAAGTTCTTTTAACAAATGATGCTGGAATGCTGGAGCCATGGCCTGTACCTCTACTATACACAAAATTCCTTTGACATGGGTTATAGACCACAACATAAATGCTGAAGTTATAAATCGTCTAGAGTAAATTATAGAATATCTTCATGACTTTAATGCAGACAACTATCATGTAGGGCACAGAAAAAAGCAACCAACAAAAAAAGAAAAATTAATAAATTAGACTACATCAAATTATAAACTTCATCAAAAGACATCATTAAGAAAGAGAAAAGGCAAGCCATTAACCAGAAGAAGAAAATAATCTCCAAAAATAATCTGACAAAAAAAAAATCCCAAACTTATATTCAGAATAAAGAACTTCTACAACTCAATAACAAAAAAAGCAAACAATAAAAAATAGGCAAAGATTAGAGCAGACATTTCACAAAAGGAGAAATATGAGTATCCATTAAGCACATGAAAAAGTGCTCAGCATCATTATAATTAAGAAAATCCAGTTGAAAACCACAATAAGCTACTACTATACATCCACTAGAATGGCTGAAATTAAAAAAAAAAAACAAAAAAACGCCTGACAGCAAATGTGGGTGAAGATGCATTGCTGGTGGTTGTGTAAAATGTTACAACTAGTACAGAAAATGGTTTTGCAGTTTCTCATAAAGTTAAATATACATCTACTTTATGACTCAGAAAATTACTCTTCTAGATATTATCCCGGAGAAATGAAAATATATGTTCACAAAAAGACTTGTAAAGAATATTCATAGCATCAGTATTCATAAATAATCTCACACTGGAAAGATCCCAAATATCCATTAACAGGAGAATGGATAAAAAATTGTTGTATCCAATGGAATTCTACTCAACAATAAAAAGAAAAAAAACCCTACTGATATATGCAAGATATATAAGATATATGAAATATATCATGCTGAAAGAAGGAAGCTGACACAAAAGACTAGTACAAATAGTAGCAAATAAATAAAGACTGTATACATGAAGTTTTAGAAGGGGTAAAATTAATCCTGGTTGAATAAATCAGGACAGTCATTTACTGAGGGAAGAAGTGGGTTGGAATTGATTGGAAGGGGCATGAGGAAACTTTTTGGGGTGGTGGGAGTGCTCTATATCTTGCTAAGAGTGTTTGCTACTTGTGTTTTCCAAGAATGGCCACACAAATATTTTCAGTACCACGTGCTCTTTCAGAACCTTGCTACCCGCATCGAGAACCACACCTATTTCCATTAAACTTGGGTGGGCTTTCGACTTTCCAGGCTAGGACATAGAAAGGATAAAGGTTTGGTTGGTTGGCTCTCTCTCTAGGGGTGCTACCTGTTGGAGCCATACTGTGAGGAAGCCCATGTGGACAGACTCCAACAAGAGGCATCAACTACCAGACAAGTAAGTCTGGAGATGATGCTGGACCCTTGCCTTCAAGTGTACCAGTTGAGGCCCCAGACATCATGGATCAGAGACAAGCCATACATGTTGTGCACTGTCTGAATTCTTTACTCTCGGAATCTGCAAGCATAATAAATAACTGTTTTATGCCATTGAGTTTTGCAGTAACTTGTTACACAGCCATAATAACTTTAATAATCACACTACGTAATCAATTGTGTATTTTTCCTACTGGACATCAAATTTTTCACTTGGCTATCCCAAGTTATAAATTTGATTTGTACATATTTTGGCATCTATTTTGCATTCTGAAACTAAACCAATTTGTATGCAGATGAAGTAGCATTGTTTATATATTGGTCCATTCTGTTACACGCAAAACCACAAGAATAAATCAATTTAATTTTTTAAAACACCAAAATAGTTTGCCAATTTCCTGACATTTTAGCTTTAAGTTGGGTAATAAATGGTTAGAAGTTCATTCTTCTTAAACTTGGATCACACTGCAAGCACACCTTCCAGTGACAGTATTACAAGGTGACCTGGACATATTGATTTAAATCTAGCGAATGGTAACATGAAATGATTAATGCACCTAATGCGGCTCAGAATAAATGGACTATGGTGTTGGGTTATAAATTAGACAAGAACTCAGTGTAATTAATCCCAAACAAATGAAATGTCCCTGACTGAACAAGCAATGGTGGAGTGACACTTTGTACAGTCTGAAGACTGCTCAAATTCACAGAGTGGTGCAACAAAGCCAGGCCAAATTGAGAGATTTGTGTGTCTGACCTTCCATGTGAGAAGAAACAATAAACAGTTATTTTCTGAACTCTAGCTTCTAAATGAAATTATGTGGATCCTTTGTATTTAAAATGTTTTTATTCTAAAATTTCTCTTAAAAAATATAAAAAGTAAAGTATGAACTTTTACTATGATACAAAGTTGTTTCTTCTACAGTGATTTAAACATCTGTAAAGGGAACAGTAGATTTTGGAACTTAATAGCATGAGATTTTGAGGCTTTCTGGTATATTAAAACTAAATCACCAAAACGTGAAGTAGGAATTGACTAACGTAATATACTCTTTAAATAGTATTGGCAATAGTCAGGCTACCCATAGGCTGTTTATATTTTAAAATAATTTTAATTCTAGGTTGGAAAAACAGAGAGCACATGTGCCCTGTACTCTGCATTTGACAGACTGGTTTGATGGTGGAGGCCCTGGATCAAGTAACATTTGACTTCGGATGTGATCTGGCCCATGCCAACTCTGCTGACACAGCACACAGACAGAAGAGAGCACAATTCAGGGTGTCCTCAGGCCACAGAAAAATGATCTTGCCTGCAGCAATCAGAAATGCAGCCTGACCCTGGGTTCTGTGGAGAGTCAGCCTGCTCTCAGGTCATGGGAGGGGATTCTATTTTACCAGAAATCCATGTTACTCTTCTTACCCTTTTTCTTTAAAAAACAAAACAAAACAATTAACAGTTTCCAACAGGGGAGCTGATGTTTGATATCTTGGTTTTTCAGTTTTGTTGCTCGCTAGTTTTTTTTTTTGTTTTCCCCCAATGGCTGCCTTTAGAAACGTTTTAAGTACTGATCCAGGGATGCAGGGGCAGACTCTACGGCATGTGACACAATTCAGAATGCTTGCTCAAGTAAAGAATAGTTTACTCTGAGTACAACATTCCTGGGGATTCTTTCTATTAACAAATAATTGGTTGGTGAAGATAAGAGAAGAATATTGACATTTACTTAGACTCTACGATGACTCTGCTAGGTGATTCTGTAACATTTTTATATTTGTATATATAATTCAACATACTTTAAACATTTACGGTTGAGGAAGCCATGTCAGAGAATCTGAGACGACACAGCAATGGCCCAGGGACTCGACCCTGCACTCCTGTCACCGTGCCCCACAACTGTAAGCTCTCAACCATTGGTTCTGGTGTGAGTGAGGGGTGAACAGATGGGTGAATTAAGGAATGAATTAATGTATGGACAAACTACGAAATGCAAGGGGTTAAAGACTGAGGAGTATTTCGCAAACTTAAAGAGTTTATAATGGATTAGGGCATGTGAAAAATACATGCACACAACTATACGGTGAAACAGGATATGATAAAGTGTCTTAAGACTAAAGATCCATGAATTGTCAATGAAGCAAGAAACTATGTTAAGCAAAGATTTTATTACGGGAGATGGGTAACTCTGAGCTGGAGACTGATAAATGGGAGGGTTTTAGGAGGCAGCACCAAGTGGACATTTCTGGAGGATAGAAACCTAAACACACAGGTTCCTAAAAGATCATGCATCAGATTTCCATCAAGATAAAAACAAAAATACTAATTTATGAAAAAGACATTAAAATACTCAGTGTATATATATTGATCATGTTGTGCTATATGCAAGACACTTTGAAATGTAATACGGGAGAACAACTGACAGGGCAGAAATGACACTAATAAAAGACATTAGAAAGAAACAAATATCTGGTGTTCTGTGGAGGAAGTGGTCATTCAGTTTTGGTGTTATTGGCAGAAAAGGTATGATGGTAGCAGATAACTTGTAGAACTTTACTAAGTACCGCATTGTGCTAAGCAATTTACTTGTATTATCTCACTTAACCTTTAAAATAACCTTCTGAGTAAGTGTTAACTCCATTTTATGATGAGAAAACAGAAGCTGGAGAAGTTAAGTAACTTGTCTGCAGTCATACAGGTAGGAAATGACAGAGCCGTGATTTGAGGCCATTTGTCCAATGTCAAGGCCCATGGCAGGAAAGGGTTTGAGTTGGACTCCGAAATATGGGTAGAGTTTCAGCGCGTACAGATGATTTGTGTTGATGAGTCCACACAGGGGAGATGAAGCGAATGAAGTCCTCAAGTTGAAGGAAAAATGTTTAGTTTGTTGAAATATAAGGAATATTTTGAGGAGTAGGGAGACAACCTAAAAGGGTAGTTTGGAATAAAGGAAACAAACAAGCAACAAAAACAACAGCAATAGGGAGAAAGAGAGAAAGAAAGAAAAAAAAAAAAAAGAGAGAAAGAAGAGAAAAAAAGGAAGCCCTCGGATCTGGTTAAAGAATTTGCATCTGCAAGAAGCAATGACTATAAACTGGATCAGGCTCGAGGGACAGCGGCTGTGTCTTATTTATCCTCGTTTCTTCCTACAATATCTAATAAAGTGCTTTGAAAATGTTTAAATGAATGTATGAATTAATAATCAGGGTTGAATTTTAGGAAGATTAATTTACAAGGGCTGTGTGCATAGATACAGGGAGACAAGTTTTAGAGACTATTATGTTCTCTATATACTACCTTCACTTTCTTATAATTTTTCTAGGCTACATTCCCATTTCATGTCAGAAGAACAGTAAATTGTTCAATAAATGGTTTGCTGTTAGAAGACGGGGGTCCAAACTGGCATGCTTTTTGTTCATGTTATTTTCCCCCTAGGTTTCAAATGTTATGCCTGTTCTTGTAACTTCTAGTTTTTCTTAAACCAGTCCTTTGTACGGTGTTGTTCACTCATGAGATATTTTTCACACGCAGCATGACTGGAGCCCTGGTGTTCACAGGCCTGTGACATCCATGTGACCCTGAGTGTCTGCCACCAACTCTGGTTCCCACCTCCCCGAATGAGGTTAAGATGAATCTGCATCACATCAAATTCTGCATTAGGCAAATATTGTCTGGAAAATTCCAGAGTCTTTACATTTCCTCTAGCAAGTCACTTGGCTGAATTGTTCCTGAGTCTTATTTGTGCTTATCTTGCCCTTCTCCCCGGGCTGGAGCTGAGGAGCAGTCTCTCAGGTTCAGAGTTCAGCGTGCTCTGAAGTGGCCTAAGGCATCTGGTGCCTTAGGCTTAAACCTAGAAATGACTCTTGTTCCCACTTTCTGGTCATTACGGCTTAGAGATATGCAGCAAAATATCTTTATAAAGATGTTTTATGTTTTTCAAAAAAATTTCTCCAATTACATAATATTTTGAATATTCAAAATTTTAATCAGTATTATATTGAGTTTACTGAGAATTTTGGCTATATAATTTGTTCAACTAATTATATTATTGTTTACTATAACTACAACTATAGTTTGTCTTCTCCCAAATGTATCTGAAATAAATGAAATTAAATATAAAGAAAAAATAGGGTAATTAGGAACAAAAATAGATTGATGTAGTTTGAAGGAAGTGGAAGAAAGATACTACTAGACACTCAAGATGGTCAGATTTATGTGGTGCGTTACTGACTCTAGCTTTTGTTTTTCCGGCTGCTAAGTGAAAGGGAAAACATGTCATATTGCATAGATTCTACTTCCTGACAGATGAATGCAGGCACATTTGTCTGCAGAAACAACATTTTTCTTCATTTAAACACAAACAGAAATTTTCTGTCTAGCCTTATAAAAAGATCTTTGAGTAAATGATATTTTCCACTAAAATTTAATAAAATTTTATGAATAATCCTCTTTTTATTGACAGTACAAATAGCTTGTATTGTGTATTTTTTGCACACTTGCATCTGGATCATAAAAATAACTTGGAGGAAAAATATTGGGGAGTGGTTTCTTTAGGCGTGACCTACCCTTTATTCTTACCTGCTCAGGGGTCTGAACAAGAGGAATCAGAGTCAAATCTATAAAGCGATGCGCACGGAGGCCGGCTGCCAGAGAGGGGGACTGCTAACATCTACAGTGTGAGTTCAGTCACAGAATCATAGAAGAGTAGAGCAGAAGAGGAACTCAGGGTGGACAAATCCAACTCCTTCATTCACAAGTGGAAAGACTGAGACCAGAGGCAAAAGAGGCCCCAGTTTGTCCAGGGCATTGGATGTGTCAATCTAGCACCTAGATAACCCCACTCCAGCATCTCAGCACAAAGGATGGCATGTTTTCTGTTTTAGCAGGTCTCCACTATCCTACCCAGCCTTTCCATCCCGTCCTTTCTCTTCCAGCCATTGAGAAGAGATTACACATAAAATTCAGTAACTGAAATGAAGCTTAACATAGTCAGTAGAATCCTAAGTGTGCAATTTTGTTTGAAGTTAACATGCTGTGTGTCTTTTATAATCTCATATTAAAAGTTCATGATGAGTTTTTGGGAAAAGTGTAAATTTAATGTAATATTGTCTTTTCATTAAAGGTGATTTATATAGTATGTAACTAAAAGTGATTTACTTTTACACCAGGTTGTAATACTTATCCCACAAATCGGAAAAAAATTATCAAGCCATTTGCCTAATTCAAATTTAGTGGTTATCATCGTGACACATATTAGGTATTAGGTTGAGTGATATTTTCTTTTAATTAACACGAAGATCTTTACATTAGTATGCAGGTTCTTGTGCCTCACTTAGCCTCAACTTGTAAAGAAGTGACCTAGAAATTCCAGAATGAAGTTTAAAGGACCCTGCTTGTAGTTTCCTGTTCTCCTTCTTTTCATCATCACCTTCCACCCAACTCCAGTGCAAATTGCCTACAGAGCCTACTTTCTGTAGAAGCAGCCTGTGAAAACATCTCCTTCTGGTTACCTCACTGTATCTACTAAGCAACTGGAAATCAGCCAGTTCTGACATTAAGCTTCATTACCACTTTTTAGTGCGTTCTGTCTGCTGGCAGTATAGCAATTCTTATTCCTCACAAGAAAGCACGTGAGGGTTACTTGTTTAGTTAAAAATGTGACACTGAGCAGCTGTTCCAAGAAAGCCCCCAAAATAGAGAAAGCTCTGTCTGTCGACATTTCTCTCTTCTTCCCTGCCTTGCTCCCTGGCTTGCCGACGCACAGATGCTGGAGTTGGTTATTCAAGCCACTATCCAGACGGATTATTAAAATCCTCCTGAGCCAAATTTTCAAGAAACAAATGGGTTTCATAAATGTATATTAATCTGTTTAGCTTGAGATAATGAACACACGGCTCTGGTCTGAGTCATATGTCTGTGAAGCCCAAGCCCCTCCCCCAGGAATGCACCCAGGCGCTGAGGTGTTGGAATGTGGCCCTGCAGTCAGGGTGCTTCATGGGAGGTATGTGGAGTGCAAAAGAACAGATCCAAGTTAGGGACAGTTCAATTTTGGAGTGACAAGCTAAGTTCTGGTCTCTGTGTATCCTAAAGGACAGGAGGGGACACTTTGGGTCATGCCTGAATTGGTGGACCCAGTCTTCCCAAGGACAGTGTTTTAGGTAAATGCTCCAGCAGGTGGCTGTTGCATCACAGTGGGGCCTATGTGTCCTTGGTCCTCCTTTGCTTAGCAGCTTGCTGGGCCCCTGGTTACCACCACAAACATCAGGACAGGGTGGGCCCCTGGTTCATGTGCACAGACTTGATGCCTATTCCAGTGGGTTCTTTGCAGAGTCAGCCAAGGCTCTGACTTTGAGAGTAAAGTCAGGCCTGGGACTATGTCAATGGCTCGTTTATTGAAGGCACAGAATATCCAACGTGTATAGTGTTTCTGTGTTTGACCAGGAGAATTTAGCACTGCTCTTGTGGAGATTTTGCCATTAAAGACTTTTCTTTTGGATTGCTGCCACACTGGAATATCAAATCCAATCGTTTGGTAAATGACTACCCACCCTCGGTGCACATTAACTGAATCCATTTCCAGAACTTATTCTGAATTATCTAGAATCTCTGGGAAGGCATAGGCTGGAGTGAAGTCTCCTCTTGAGAGTCCTAACAACTGTGGTTAGGCCCTTCCTCTGCCACAAGCTGGCTGGTGATCTTTCTTTAGCAACTGACTCAACCTCCAAGACCCCATTTCTTCTTCTGTAAATAGAGAAAATAACTACCTGTCCTACAAATTTCACAAGACTATTCCTTGAAAATTAATGGATAATATGTATAAATTACTTTGAAAATATTAAAGCTATAGGAATTTAAGGAATAAATTATACATTAAACATAATGGAATAATCCTGAATATTTTAAAAGTACGAAGAATAGAAATATAGTATTTTAGAGATTAAATTGATTTATAATGAAATGAATATAAATGGAAACAAATTATATTAGGTCTATGATTTAGACCCATAAGAATATTTTAAAATGTTTATTTTTGCTGACTTGGAACATGAAATTATGTACTTTTCAGTAAAATACTGTAATTCTTATATATTTTCCACAATTGTACCACGTATAATTGCTCACAGATCTTACAAACTGGTTTACACAGGAATTTCTGGTTTACTACATCCTAGTTTTCCCCTTGGTTCCTGCATAACATCTGCATTCCAGGGGCCCTGGGGCAGCAGGATCACCCCCTGATGAGACAGATACCTCTGAGGCTGGATGTAAATGAGGCTGATCTTCACCTGGGATAACCTCTAACAGAGCGTCAACCTTTAGCCTTCTGAGCAATGAGTAGGTCCAGTTCACTCCATTTCCCTGTAAATTAATCCAAACGGATCTGAATGCCTTCATTTCAGAGCCTTTACAGTGAGGCCATTTCTCGGCTGCTTGTGCTGGAATTAGCCCAAACATCTCTACTTTGGGGAATGTGCAGTTGGTGAGGTTCAGGGAAGAGTGCGTCGGCGCGCAGACCGCACACCGAGCGATTACACAGGGAGAGCGCATCCATCCTCCCCGCTCCGGCCGTCCAAGAAGGCGCTCGGGTTGTGTCACTGCTAAGTGCTGACTTCAGAGCCCGTTTGTAAACGGAAATGCACCAAGTGTATCTTTGCTGAGACTTTGGAGTTGCTGCTACAGGTTTAAATATTTAAGGTCAAAGGTGTCTTTTCTGGTGTAGGCTGTGGGACTTGACCGTCGCCTTTGTTACCGTTAGCAGCGGTAGGAGAGAGCGCTGGTAGTCAGGGTGGGAGGAGGAGGAGCAACCACCTTCAGTTCAGCACCGCCCGCCCGCCGGACATCCTGCGAGGAGCTTCACATAAATTACTAATAATCCCGTGAACGTTTGGCAAGATTTATTTTATTAGCCTTATTTTATTGATGAGAACACTGTCAGCTCACTTGAGCCTGCGTTCAAGTGACTCCAAATCCCAGACTCCTTCTAACCCGTAAAACTGGCTACAATACCAGCAGCAGCTCCATAAATACTGAGCAGTCATAAAAATACACCTGACTTGCATGGATATAGGCAGATAATTCTAGAAGTTTGCAGAGACTATGAAGGATCCTGCTCTCACAGGCCTCTGCATCCTTCCCTGCCCTTTTGCATGATACAAGGCCTTTCAGGTCATGTTTGTGTGTGGCACTGACAAATAAAGTGTTCTAGTGGCTGGTGATTTGGCTGAGTCCAACTGTCAGCCCAGAACTGATATAATGATGGACACGGCTTCTCCTTCCTGCAGGGGCATCCGTAGCCCACCTCTGGGGGCCTCTTCTCTGGGTTATGTGTGCCAGCCTAACTCCTTTCTGCAGCAGTGGAAAGCTAAGATGCTATACAAGTGCTCCCCGTGGTGGGAAGCCCCAGGCACTGATGGTCTTGGGATTTAAAAGATGCTAAGGAAAAAATGTGAGGGAAGGTAGCTCAGCATAAAACACTGGGAGCTTTACTGCTCATCACAACTCCCAACCCTATTGCCTATCTGAAGACACCCAGATGTTAACGGGAAAACTGGTGCGTGCTTTAAGATACCCAGTGTTTCTGAGGGGCTGACAGCTCCAACCATCATCAACTGGTGGGCAGCTGTCATACAGCCATAGCCTTCTGTAGACAATGGTCAGAATATATGCAGGACGGAATGGCAGGACTGAAGTCAAAGTCAATTTTTATTTGGGAGAGGAAGCAAAGTGAAGAAAACAGAAGCCTTCCTGATAACAAAGTGTTAATTATCAAAAGACAAAAGATAATCTAGCCCTACTTACTGCACAAAGAATTGAGGACGTTATGTTTCATTCTCACCCTATTCATCTTCCATTCTACCTTCATGAATAACTTGGAGAACGCAAAAATGAGGGAAAATCTGAATTAGCCCTGGAAGTTGGAGAAGAAAATTATTCAAATAGCAGTGTCTTGGGAGGTTTTCTCCTATACGCTGCCCTGAAGGGACAGTAAAGAACGGAGGGCTAACCTGAAAGCCACCTGTCAGGAGTGGTACAGCTCCTCTGCAAGACATAGAAAGGTCCTAGACTCACACTCATCCTCACTTTAGTGTACAGGTTGAGTGCTGATTTTGGTTGTTACTCTCACTGGGAAAGTCCTACTTGAATCCCTAGTCACTGGGTTGTGGTGATGGTAGAACTCAGGGATGCATGCTGTTGAAATTTGTAAACAAAAAAACGAAAAACAAAAACACAATTCCCTTGTTCAAAGGCAGAAGCAAAGCAATTAAATTCTTACTTAAATATAAGAAGACATAGCTTCCATTAGAAAAGAAGTAAACGATGAGATGATAACAAAACAAATGGAGGTAAGCGTTAGCTGGATTAGAAACAAGGCAAAAATAAAGAGGGAGCTAGCGCTGATAAAGAAAGAGTATTTTGAACCAGAACAGAGGTGAACACAGTTTTAAGAAGCATTATAAGTAGTCCAATTGCAAAATCAAATGGACTGTGCAGAAAATAAAGTCAACAGTGAAGATACATTATCTTTACAGAAACAGGCAACGGGCCCGATTTGGCCCTCAGGCTTAGTTTGTGCATCCTTGAACTATATTGTGCTACGAGGCTGGTGGTTTAAATTCGGTGGTTACTTGATGCACTTCTTTAGGTATTTCCTTCACTATGACTTAATAATGATAATAGTTAACATTCATTGACTCACTGGGTTCCAGAAAAGGGGCTAAATGTTTTAGATAAATAATTTAATTTAATGCTTGTAACTACCCTCTGAAATGGCAATCCGAGGGATTCAATAAAGTGTCCTAAGTGACCAATACTTGGTATCGATGTGAAGGTATCATTCCATGTCCATGGGACTCCCAAGTTGAGTGTTTAACCACTGTGTACTTCAACTCCTCTTGGAATGTGGCATTTTAATCTATGACAAATGTAAAACAAAGATAAATTTGTCTCAGATGTTGAGATGCATAAATTCTAGTTAGGTTTTCCTGAAACAGAAAGTCAGAATTTTCTTTAAAAAAAAGCCACAAATTAAAACAAAGTGGACACGTACAAAACAGGAAACACGCGTCGGAATGGACAAGCATACTGACGGGAGCCTTGAGAGTAAGAGTTTACCCCGGCCTGGTGAGCGAGGAAAACACTGGAAACAACTCAAAGACACAGCTGGTTTGCTTCCCTACTCATGTGGCGCTTCCACAGAAGGGCCAGGTAGCTAAACTAACCAGTGAGACCTCTTATTCACATCCCATTCAGCTTTAAGTATGTCGATCTAACTAGCATCAGATCTGTGTACAGGTGGCCTGAACCAAGTTGAAAAGTCCTTGGAAGCTGAAGTTCTACCTTTAGCAATTCATTTCTTTGGGAGAAGCATTGTTTTTTCTCTGTGGTCCTCTTTTAAATTACAAATAATCTGTGCAATATGACACTTCGTTTTTCTAATAGAGTCTTAGGAAAAATAAATTTAATATTTCACTTTCTTTTCTTTCCCTCGCTTTTTGAATTCCCATGAGTGCTTCATCTTGGTTTTGGTTTTATATTAACTTCCAAAATCCATTTTGAACTCTTTAACTCTCAAATCTCTCAAAGTGATCTTTAAATGCCTAAAATAATTTTGTAATAATCACTCCGGAGCATTTGGGAAGGCTTACAAGATCCAAACAGAAGTTCTCTCGATGATGAGTAGTAAAAATAATGCAGTACTCATTTATGCTCATGGATTTTGTCTGTGCTAGTGAACATCATAAGAAGAAATGATTAATTTAAAAAACAAAATGTTAAAACAATTTGAATAGAAACAGAGCATGCTTTTGCTTAATGAGGCCTTTTCTCTCCCTTCTTTTTTTTAGTAAGAAAGTTAAATTATTGGTTTAATCTTTTTCTTTAGTATCTAAATATGTTCGGCTGGGAAAAACCCAAATTTATTTTCCAAGCACCATTAATTCTGAAATGTAAATGCCTTCAAGGGGAAGTAAAAACATATATTTCATGAGGTTGTTAAGTCATCAAAGCATTGCTTGCTGGGACTACTTGATATCCAAAAAAATATCAATCTTGCCTTATTAGCTTTTTTTTCTTTCTCACTCTTTGCCAGGATGATATGCTTTTCTTGGTCTCTGTAAAACTTTCGATGAGAAGGACAACTCTTAGCTCTAATTTATTTTAGTGTGGGTTACACACACCATAGACCCATCCAGGCGCTCATAGTCACACATGTGGAATCCAGGGTCCTGCTGCTCGTTCTTCTATCCTCTCATGGCCCATCTTTTGAGTTTTACCCCTTTTTTCATTTTGAACACTGGAAAGATAAAAAATCAAATCAGTTTCTTTTACTACTTTTTTAATACTTTGGTTTAAAAAGTTGATGAACGATTAAAGATATTAATTGAAAGGAGCCATAGGACAATTGTTATTAATTATGTTCAATCAGCTCTGAATTATTCGTATAAACACCTTGCCTGCGTCAATGTTTGAGGGGTAGTGGAGTCATTCAAGTTCTGACGTTATCCTGTGAGACAGGAATGGTTCTAAATGAAGATGATAAATGAGTTAAGGGAATGTGAGCTGGGTCGTAGAAAGGTATTTGTTGAGAATTAGCATCCACACTTGTTTCTTTTGGCAAAAGCAGCCACTGATAGTTTGCTGAAGTAGATTCAATTTGCCCTAGAAATAATTTTCACTTGTATTTTACGTGTGTTAACCAGCAGCAGATTTGAAAGTGTTGGCTCAAACCAGTCTCAAAATTTGTATGATAGTTACTTAATTTGAACTCAACTCAAAATAAACTTGAAAGTGCCCAGGCAAATGTAGACTGTAGAGCGCACATATGTAGTATTCCCCGTGTTTACAGTGCTCTTTCGTAGGGTTGTCACACCAAATGTGGATTATCACTCTTACTTTTGCACACCCCACTTCCTCAGCTGCTGTTTTGTTTGCCCTCTTTCCTCCCACATTGTCACGGGTGTGAAAACATCCCAGACATGTTTCTACACTGAGCTGTGGAAGAAGGATCTTTGGGTAGACTCTCTGTGCCTCTCTCCCATCTCCGGACATTTTATTTTCCATCGGGCAGAACGTCAAGGTTTTGCTGCTGCTGCTGCTTTGGTTCTTGTTCAACTTCTCTGTTCATTTATTGTTCCTACTTTTTATAGAAAACATACTCAAATAAATCTGAGGAGGGCTTATTACGAGGCTTTCGTGTTGATGGAGATGGAGTCAACCATAATATGCTAGGCATTTGGCACAAAAATCCTTGTATCTGAGCTTAAGTATAACTTACTTAAGATGGCCGCTTGTCTTCAGTTTATTCTTGCCAAAGAGGAGACGTAAAAATCATATCTTTATTAAATTTATGGAGTCTTAGCAGTCTAAAGTATACCATCTAGTTTTCTTTAAATTAAACTATCCCTAAAGAATTAACTGCTTTTCAGTTCCTTAAAGAGTAACTAATTTATGAGATGATTTCACAGTTCCTATATCCTAGGAGTAACTCAGAGAGCATTATTTGAAAATCTTCTAGTTCAGATGGCTATTGATAAAATACAATTTAAACTATAAAAATTTACATCAAAATTTGAGGTTCTTGCTGTCAGCAAGTAGTTATTGATACAACCTTTTCTGTTTAGATTATGTGGACTGCAGAAGTTCTAGGAATTGAAAAACGCAATTTCATAAGTAATTTAGAAACCAGCATAGCATATCTGGGAATAAGAATAGTACGTCCACACCTATATGTCTAAACGAGAAACAACAAAATAGATTTCTGTGGAGTCAGCCTCACTCCTTTAGTCAGATTTCATAATCTAAAACTCTTTCAGCCAAATGAAACGCAGTCATACTGGTTTTTCAATGTGTGGTTATTTGAAGAATTCTTTGAAAGGAGGAGTCCAAATGATATATTCAGTATCCTCTCTTTGCTTATTTATTACTACTTAATGTGATCTCTTGCACTGACATGGATTATTTTATTGACAAGTTATGTTTGCACGGCTTTGGTCCTTACATAAATATCACTATGTTTCCTTTAAGGAGAAAAATTAAAAGTGAAAAGATTTCTTAACTTTCTTGCTGAGCCTAGTTTAATGGATATCAGTAAAATAATCACATAACTACATTAGTTATAAAACCACTCATAATCTGCTGCAAGGCAGCAGCTTAGTTCAGTGCCAAAGGTTAGGAACTACAAAATCCATAGAAAATGTCGTGATTTTGTTTGGTGATAAATTAATAAAATCTCCCAAACTATTAGTGTATGACTTGGTTCACTGAATACAAATCCATGATGAGGAAAAAAGTAAAACGTCTGTACTGAATTCCAATTATGTCAAATAAATTGGCCATTTCTTCTAAGTTGAAAATTTTTAATGAGTAAGGATCCACCATCCATTCACATTTATTCACCACCTACTATGTGTCAGATATGGCAGTCCGTTTGTATACAAAAGTGAATAAGACTGAGTTTTTGCTTTCCAGATGCTCTTAACTTTGGTGGTATAAGGATTCTTGCTTCTTTTCCAGACCACTTAGCCCTTAATAATGACAACAACAATAATAACAGCAAGATCAATAGCAGCAGCAGAAGCAACAACAATATTTTCTTTTCAGTTCACCTCTCATTCCTGTGACAAAGATATTTTTGTAATATATGTGTGAATGTGTGTACACACAGGTGTGTGTGTGTGTGTGTGTGTGTAATCTAAGGAACTGAACTTTAATTGTAATTCTCAAGATCTGGCTCCTAGTGCTAGATCTGGAACAAAACATAGCAAATTCTGGGGGATTTTGATCAAGGTACCTGAGCTCCATATTTCTACTTTTTACTTAGTGAGGATTTCTCTAATAACAATCCCAAAGATCCTGTCCTCTCCACCTGCTTGCCACTACACTCTGTTGATGTCTTAAAGTCAGTCTCTAACAGATCTTTATTGCAAGAATTCAAAGAAAGAGAAGACCTTTGTGGACTAAGTTGGGAAACTACCCCAAGAACAGCGGCTAGGTTTCATCACTTTGTTTCCGTGTAAGTTAAAACAGATTGTGTTTTCTCCACCCCCCCAACAGAAAGTAATATTATTTAGCAATTCCAGTCACGTCTTTCTTTCAAGATATTCCTTGAAAGTCCCAGAATAATTGTAGATGAAATTCATAAAGAGGAAAAGTCACAGTTATTAGGCGGGTGTACATCAGCATGTGGCAGGATTTAGCGGGGCCTCTTTTTCCTATTGAAGAACTGATCAGATGCCCTGACAGCTGGAGTTTACATGATTGTTGTACAATAAAACAGGATGACGGCTACCTTTGCTGTGTTCCAAACGCAAGTGCAATTGTGAATACATCTTCTTCTGTATAAAAATATGTTCTCTTCATGAAAAGAGAGGAGAGATACAGCTTAGAAGTGGGTGTGTTCCTACAGAATCCAACGTGCATAAAAAATTACAGAGAAAATCAACCTGTGACATATAATTAAAAAAGAAAGAAAAAACCTATTGAAGTTTAATGGCTGGGTTGTAAGAGAAGCCACACACAACACTGTTGGCCCTCTGAGGTCTGAGGTAAATGGATTGCAGGATGTGTAGTTGGAGCTCAGCTGTGAACACTGTGATATTTTGAGAAAAAAGGATTGAATGCACATCGCTTTGTTGAAACTCTCTCAGAAATCCTAACAAATCTGACCATTTCAGATACCAAAGATGGCATTAGAATGTGCAAAATACAAAATAGAAGTAATATCCAAAATATATACTATGATTAAATCAGCGCTTGCATAGATTTTATTTTACTCTTTCATGTTAAACTCCTCTTTTTTGAGTGAATGAAAAGAGAAACCCAAATAAATTTCCTCCATTTGTAAGGGGCTGTGATGACATGATTTCGAACTTTTGTGAAATTATGAGTAGGATAAATAGATACTTTTAGTTCAAAACCAGCTAGAACTTAAAGTTGAGTTTGTGTTTTTCCTGGACTCTTAACTGCTTCAATGTATATTAGAACCTCTTTACAGATAAGGCATATTGAATTCAAGGACACAGTAATAAGTACACTATTTTTTTTCAGCCCCTGTAATAACATAAGCACTTTCACATTCATTCGTTTACTAATTCAATGTTTTTTGTAGCACCCAAACACTGTTTTATGATACTGCAGTAAATAAAATATTTAAACATCCTGATCATATCCTAAAGGGGAAGATAGAAAGTTTAAAAATGGGGGAGTGGGAAGATAATGAATAAATTATGTTAAAGGGGGAAAATAAAGCAGGGGGATGACATGAAATGTTAAAAGTAGGAGTTGAAATTTTAGATTTGATGGCTAATCACTGAGAAAATGACTTTTCAGTGACAATCTGAAGGCATTGGAGCTAGCCAAAAGGATATTTGTTGGCAGGGCATTCCAGGCTTTGGGACAGCATGTGCCAAGGTCCTGAGGTAGAAGTGTGCCTGAAGTATTTGAGGACCAACAAGAATACCTGTGTGGTCAGGGAGTGAACAGAGTCAACTGGAGGACAATAAGAGGTATGGTCAGAAACCTAACATAATCCAGAGTTTAAAGGATTTGTGGTACATGGTAAAGACTTTGGCTTTTACTTTGAAAGAGATAGAAAGTCTACCTTATTTTTCAAGCATTGCAAATTTCTTCTATGAAGGGCTAGATATTTAGGCTCTGTAGGATAGACAGTTGTAGTACAACTCCCAACTCTGCAGTTGTAGTATAAAAACAGCCAGAGATAATACAAAAATAAATGAATATGGCTGTATTACAATAAAACTTCATTTACAAAAATAAGTGATAGAGAGGATGACATCAGTGAGCTAGAAGAATAAGAAGCTACAGACCCTTAGTTAGTGATAATATGTGAACTAGAAGACCTCTGTAAGAACTCTAGAGACGAGTTGAGAAGCTACAGCATCCAGGCCATTATAAAATCAAGAGGGGATTCCAGTGAAAAGGGTAGGAAAATATACAGGATTTTTCATATACATCTGTGCCCTCCCCATATGCAGCCTAATACAGAGCAACTCAGGGTAAACCCTTCAGAGGGGGCTCCTTCCTTGGAATGGAAATAAAAGAATGGAAATGCAATAACTGAATTGAAAAATTTATTAGAGGGGTTCAACAGCAGACTTCACAGGCAGAAGAAAGAATCAGTGAACTTGAATATTGGTCGTTTGAAATTATCTAGTCAGAGGAGCAAAAAGAAAAAATAATGAAGAAAAGCAAAGAGATCTAAGGGACTCATGGGATACTATCAAGCAGACCTATACACACGTTATGGGAATTACAGAAGAAGGGAGAGTGAAAGGGGCAGAGAGCTTGTTTGAAGAAATAATGGCCCCAAACTTCCTCAAATCTGAGGAAAGAAATGGCCATATAGATGCAAGAAGCTCAAAGTTTTCCAACCAGGAAAAATCCGAAGAGGACCACACTGAGACACATTATAATCAAGCTGTCTAAAGTCAAAGACAAATCTTGAAAGCAGCAAGAGGAAAGTGATTCATCACATGCCAAGTGATTTCCCATAAGACTATCAGTGGATTTCTCAGCAGAAACCTTGTAGGCCAGAAGAGAATGGAACGATATAGTCAAAGTGCTGAAAGAAAAATAAAACTGTCAAATAACAGTACTGTATCTGCAAAATTGTCCTTAAAAAATGAAAGAGAAATTAAGACTTTCCTAGATGAACAAAAGCTGAGAGAGTTTATGGCCACTAGACCTGTTCTACGAGAAACACTAAAGGGAATCCTTCAGCTGAAATGAGATGATGGCAGACAGCGACACTGAGCTGTGGACATATAAGGTTCTCTGCTGAAGTACATCTCAATTTGGACTAGCCACATTTCAACAGCTCAATAGCACAAGTGACTAGTGGCTATCATATTGGACAGCACAACGCTAGAGGTTAGAAATTCTAATGTTTTACTTTCTCTTTCAATTGTCTTGCACTGAAATATGCTTGTATATGTTTGTAAACAAATTGTACTGAGCATCGTGAGAGCTCACAATAAACCCAGATTAAGTCAATGCTTGAATAAAAAGAGTGGTGGAAGGGGTTCGTCCCCTGGGCAGTAGTTTGCAAGCCCTTTTGTCAGTGACATTCATGATTCCATATGATAGATGAGATAACGAAGTACCAGTACATTTAAGAAAAATTTCCCAAATAACCTGACTAGCTAGAAGGGCTGCTGGGACTCAAATTCAGGTCAGTATGATTCCAAATTCTTTCGACTACATTATGTTGCTTTCATAAAGACGTTTTTGTTTTTGTAGAACAGTGGTTCTCAAAGTGTGGTCTGTGGAACTCTTTCAGTGGTTCCATGAGGTCAAAACTATCCTCATAATAATATAAAATCTTTGTCTTTTTCACTGTGTTGACATTAGCAATGAGGATGCAGAAGCAATGCGGGGAAAGGGGGCGTGGAGCTGCTAGTACTGACGCACAGGTAGGGCGGCAGGGCCAAACGATACTGTACTCATCGCAGACGTCACCACCACATCCTCACAGCGATGTGAAGAGCCAGTTTCACTTAATGCCCTCGACGAAGCAGGGACAATTATAAATCTTATTAAATCTCAACCCTTGAGTGCACGTCTTTGTGGTATTCCATGTGACCAAGTGGAAATTACTCATAAAGCACGCATGCTGCGCGTGACAGAATGGTAGTATCTCCAGGAAAGGCGCTTGAGTGACTGTCTGAGTTGTGAGCTGAACTAGTCTTTTTTTTCCTGGAACACTGTTTTACTTGCAAGAATGACTGACAAACTATTTTTTTTGAGCTAGAATTTTTTTCAGCTTTATTGAGGTATAATTGACAAATAAAATTGTAAGATATTGAAAGTGTAGGCCGTGATGATTTGACTTACATATACATTGTGAAAGGACATCCCTCCGTTAAATTGATTAACGCATCCATTACTTCACATTTAATTTGGATATTTGGCTGACATTTTCGGATAAAAAAAGAAGAGAGTCTGTTACTTCAAGAAAACAGCGGACAGTATTTGTGGCCAATGACAAAATTAGAGCTTCCTAGTGAAAATTAGAATTTTGGAAAATTTGTATCTGCCACTGTGAGCTGGACAGCTTCCCAATACTTAAAGACTATTCTGATGAGATCAGTGGCAATAATAAAAACTGTAATTTTTAAATATTAAATAGAGAACTATGTCAACATTTGGAAGATCTGTATAACTTAGCAAACCAATATTTTCCAAATTGCCAATTCATGATGTTTCAAAATCATGTGTGAGTTAAAAGATTCCTTCAAAGTGTAAGATAGATCATTGGATTTTAATAGGAAAGGGCAGAAGCTGATTGAAAGGGCTTCAGATCTACTTTGCAATTAACATTTAAGAAACTACCACTTGTCAAGGTTTGATGCAATAGCTAAGAAGAATTTCCATAGGTAGACCATTAAAATGCTCCTCCCTTTTTAAACTACACATATGTGTGAAGCTGGATTTTTCATATGCTTTAAACAAAACTACAGTACTACAATAGATGGAATGTGGAAGCAGATATGAAAACTTTGATATCTTCTAAGCCAGGCATTAAGAGATTTGCAAAAATATAAAACAATGTCATTCTTCTCACTAATTCTTTTTGTTTTTAAAAATATAGTCATTTTTCATGAAATATGTTGTTCA
Organism: Diceros bicornis minor; assembly: GCF_020826845.1. Classification (NCBI taxonomy): domain Eukaryota; kingdom Metazoa; phylum Chordata; class Mammalia; order Perissodactyla; family Rhinocerotidae; genus Diceros; species Diceros bicornis. The sequence continues at coordinate 33,999,219 of NC_080775.1, forward strand.
TGTTAACATCTAATGTAATTGCTACTTTTATTCTTAAATGCATTAACATAATTAAAAAATTTCTCAGTTTAAATTTCTAATATTGTAAATATCGCTTGGTTTAACTCACATAAGCTTGTTGTGGTCCTCAAGAATCCTTAAGGTTGGTAAGGGGACCTGAGACCAAAAAGTTTGAGCATTACTATTGTAGACAATTAGAGAGAAAGACAGAGAGAGAGAGAGAGAGAGTGTGTGTGTGTGTGTGTGTGTGCATGTGTGTATGTGTACGTGTGAATGAGAGAGATGCACAGTAAACTCTCAATTAACCAGAGGAAGGAGTGAAGATTGTCTATTAGCTGGCCTGTGTTTTCTTTGATCAAATTTAAGAAGAAAATGGAAATAATAAAACAAATTATTGTTAAATATCCTCTCAATATACCATCAACATAAACTGCTATCTGTATGACTCCGTGTGATCAACTCTGATCCAGCATAAGATGGTAAAACTTGTCCTTCCCACTTACAGGGATTGTTATAAGAATAAATAATGACACAGAAAAACATGAGAGATATTAGATATAAAATCTTTTGTTGCATATGAAAATAATGCAAATTTAAGTCAATAGGCTGAGGCATTTCACAAATGTTGATCATGAGGAAGATTTAATTACTTAACTCGACATATATTTATCCAATGCCCACTATTTGCCATTAAACTCTATATATACAAAGATGATTAAGACATGTACTCATAACAAGATAGGAAACAAAATGTGTTGGAGAGGATGTGGAGAGAAGGGAACTCTCATACACTGCTGGCTGGAGTGCAAACTGGTGCAGTCACTATGGAAAACAGTATGGACATTCCTCAAATAATTAAGGATAGAACTACCATATGATCCAGCTATTCCACTGCCGGGTATTTATCCAAAGAACATGAAAACACCAGTGCGTAAAGATACAGGCACCTCTGTGTTCATTGCAGCATTATTCACAATAGCCAAGACTTGCAAGCAACCTAAGTGCCCATCAAGGGATACTACTCAGCCATAAGAAACGATGAAATCCAGCCATTTGTGACAACATGGATGGACAGTGAGGGTATTATGCTAAGCGAAATAAGTCAGAGGGAGAAAGTCAAATACCATATGATCTCACTCATAAGTAGAAGATAAAAACAACAGCAAACAAACACATAGAGACAGATATTGGATTGGTGGTTACCAGATGGGCAGTGGGGAGGGAGGAGGGCGAAAGGGATGATTAGGCACGTGTGTGGTGATGGATTGTAATTAGCATTTGTGTGGTGAACATGGAATCTATGCAGAAATAGAAGTATAATGATGTACACCTGAAATTTGTGCAATGTTATGAACCAATGAGACTGCAATAAAAAAAAAGACATATACTCATTATGCTGTTAGTATTTATCAAGATTTTCAACAATGGTTTAAGCAAAATAAGTGTTCTATGTTTAGCACTTGGTTAATTGGGCCATTTTATTTTCTAAGTCTTTGGGTAAATACTTTTCTGTATCCTAGATTGATGAGTCATTGTAGACAAGTCTATTTGAACATATTTTTAAAATTTCTAACCATCTGAAATTGTAAATTTAGTGTCATAAAACAAATTATATACATTAGCCCCTCTGGCGTCCTGGATTTTTTTGACATTTCTCTCTGGGAGACAAATAAATGGAAACCAACAAATGAAATAAGCGGTGCTAAAATGCCGAACACCAATAAAGCTATGAAATACCTATCTTTCTACCTAATCAATCTTTGGACTTGGACAGAGGGGGTGTTTTTTGCGTAGCTTCATCCACATTGGCTCATGCACTGCAAATCTGTTGTGCTCATATACTGGGGCCACTCCCTCATTCTCCCACTGTCCTGCCTAGGAAAGAGCTTGCTTTGAATTGTGGGACTGAAGTCTCATATTTAGCCCCAAAGAGCAGATATTCTTTTGCAGACTGTTGTTCTGTGTTTTTCCCCCTCCAGAGCCTAAAAGTCATATTTTGGGTTATGCTTCGTTCTGTTTTTAGTAGGACGCAGGGTAGCATTCTTTTTTCTTTCCCTTCTTTAGCACATGCAAAGCCAAGGCTCTGGGAGATGCATGTGTTAGAAGGTGGAACTCCTGGGAGTGATGTGTGAGTTCAGAAATAGCCCCAATTTTGGAAAGACGGTTTCAACATCTTAAGTTTCAGAAGTTTTCAGAACATTCAAAGCCTTGTTTGAATATTTAAATTAGCATCTATCAATTCAATCGACTGCCCAAAAAGCAATAAAATGAATGAAAATGACAACTTCATTCACTACAAGAGATCTGTCTATGCGGCAGGGTATCCAGAATATGATTCTTGTAAGCTGTCTTTAATTTTATCAGCACTTTCCAAAGTATTGAAACCTGATTGGCATAAATTTATTAATCAGTTAATTTTAATTATAGTGCTTGATTGCAAATGAATACTTGGCACTCGAGAAAGAACTCTTACTAAGGAACGGCACAGAATCAATGGAGGAATGCTGATTATAACCTAGAAAAGGAAAGCCATTTGGTGCCTGATGAGTGTTTTAGTCTCAAACACAGTTTCTTTTCTTTCTGTGCTGAGAGCTCATTAGACAGATGAATTTTCCCCATGATTACAACACCCACAAAACGGCCAAAGAAGAGAGAAAATCCGCCTTTGCTTGGTTTCAAATTAATCTGAAACCCTTTAGGCCCCAGTAGGTGCCCAAGGCACATTCCTCACCCATGTTATTTTTAGTTGAACGCTATTCTTCTGTTACTGGCAGCAAGATTGATAACTGTCATGACTCTGAGCAAACCTGGTTATTTCAGAACACAGACTTTCACAGCATTTCCCTCTAATGGCCCAGAGGAGAAAAGAAAGGTTGTTTATACGTATAAAAGGCCAAGGTCTCCTGAACCATCAAAGCAGTGGCTTGTGGTTTTAGAGCAATACAACTTCCTGCTGTGTGTAATGGGTGAGCGCCTATAGACTGCGCTGGAACGGGGCTGCCACTGGGCGCTGATGCTAATTGGCGTTCTGTGAGGGACACTCAGCAGTGTGTGAGCCTCAGCACTCCATTCCGCTTGGAGTGAAATACACTGTAAGTTACAAAAGACACACACCCCATCAATGCCTTCTATCTGGACATTTTTCTTTTCAGTGGGTGGACTCAGACCAAATGCCATTTTGTCACCTCCCATTTCTATACTGACAACCCATATAATTTTTAAGCAATAATAATAATAATAAAATAGTTCTTTGTAATTTGAATTTCACTTTTTGGAAGGATTTATAGGAGAGAGAATATGTTGGATATGTTTTATTAATCAAATTTTTGCTCACAGAGACTGTAAACAGGAGAATGCATATAGACATACACACCTCCTACCAGTGTCTGATGGCCTTTCTGACACTATGGGCAGCCTGGTACTTGCTTATGGCTGTCCCCCGAACCCCCACACCTCTGTTCATCTCTTCTGTGCTTTGTGCACTAGTGGGTAAGTTTAGATACCTGTGTGATTGGTTATTGTTTCATAATTCATGTTCTGTTTATTTTCTTAAAGTAATCATCCATCAATAATAATCTCATGAATGTTGGGTGAAATGAGTATCCTTCTCAATGCCCAGATGTGCACAGCATCCCACAGCATCCAAGAGAGACTTGTCTGAAGAAAGGAGGAAAATCACAGAAGAAAAAACACACATCCTGAATGTGGATCTGAATCACCTCTTAAGCCTGAGGGGCTCTTTCTTTCTGAGGCAAGACTAGAACTGAAGAAGCTGTAATTGGAAACTCTAAATATAGCCTTACTTATGAGGTAGTTAACCAATAATGAGAGTGTAATATTAAGCTTTGTAGTCATTTATTTCATGTTTGGCACCAATAATGGATTTTTTTCTAAGAAGTGTGACTCTGGGTAAATCACTTATTCTTATGCCAGGGACTGAATGGTTTCTGAGGCACCTTCCCGTTAGAATCACTGTGATGGTTCTATAATTTGTGCAGTGTCAAAATGTTCTTATAATGTTGGAATCTATTACTAAAGTCCAGATCTAATAATAATCTTTGGGACAATGCCACAAAATAGTTTAAGAGTCAGTTTCTGTTCTCAACAGTTAAGATAAACCCAGGTAGTTCTCTCCCTTGTACTGTAGACATTTGGCAACTTTAAGAAGCTGTTGCTGCCCTAATCTTTGCTTTAACATATTTCGAGAATTGAGATACTCATCCCAAAACAAAGTTAACCTAAATTCACGTATATTTTAAATTAGCCATTTAGTATTTTTCAGAAAAAGGAAAAAGTGTGTCATGAAATTTAGGAATTGTTACTAGGGGTATTAAATTAAAAATGTTTACAAAAGTGTTAGCATAATTACTATAAGAGGAATAACTTTTTATAATATTCCATCTGGGCCTTCTATTCAAGAACTTTAAAAACTAACCCATCTAATTCCCTCTCCATGTTTCTTGGTCACTGGGAGTGGGGTTGGGGTTTGGAGCCTCCAGCACTGAGGACTGCCTTTGTCCTGAATGATTTGCATCCCTGTCTATTCCCCACTTTCTACCAATAAAAAATGATTTTAAAGCAATGTACATTTCCTTCTGGAAAATTTTTGGGTGTATATTAATAAACTTTAAAATAAAAAAATGGAATTATACAAATATAGTGTGTGTGTGTGTGTGTGTGTGTGTGTTGGTTGAGGCTGAGTAATAAATAAACAGAAGTAAAAAGAAGTGAAGTAACTTCACTAGTGGCACACGAGTACTAAGTGGTGGAGTGTGGATTCAAACTCCAGGCTGGGTGCTGGGTACTGGCCTATAACTTATTCAAGATCCTCTTGGACCCAATTTTGATTTAGACGTTAAGGAAATGCAAGTTTTCAAATATCATAACATATTTATTACCTTAAACCCTCATATATCTGAGCACAAGTGTATCCATAGGTAAGACCATTAAAAATTATGATGGAGGCCAGCCCGGTGGCACAGTGGTTAAGTTCATGCATTCCACTTTGGTGGCCCGGGGTTTGCCGGTTTTGATCCTGGGCGCGGACCTATTCACTACTTATCAAACCATGCTGAGGTGGCGTCCCACATGGAAGAGCTACAACTCTACAACTATGATACACAACTATGTACTGGGGCTTTGGGGAGAAAAAAGAAAAAAGAGGAGGATTGTCCACAGATGTTAGCGCAGGCCCAATCTTCCTCCCCACCACAAAAAAATTATGAAGATATGACCCAGGTGTTGGGGGGCATTCGTAAATGTACATAACTCACCAGAAGAGATGTGAGTACTTAGAATAAATGGTTGATTGTACACTACACACAGACACAAGGAGCCCCCTCATTTTTAATGTCTGCATATCATACTCTATGTTATGATAAAACCCCAGCACTTTAGGACACTTTCGCAGTAAATGTGGGGTGCCCTGCACTTCCCATTTGTGCAAGTCGCTCCAGTTACCTCGCTCTCCCTATCTCCCTGTGTAACCTTATCCATCTTATTTTGTTAATGTTTTAGGACAGTTCTCTGCATTACTATTCTCATTTCCTTGCATTTGCACTGACATTAACCACTGCAGTCTGAGTTAGCCCCTACTCGTCCATTGAAAGTGCTCTCAATAAGATCAAATGAGTGCACAATTGTCTTCTCTAACCCCATTTCTTTCAGCATATGACACTCTTGACTTTTCTCCCCATGCTCTCTAATGTGGACTTTGGTGACACAATTCTCCATTTGTTCAGCATTTACCTTTCTGGACCCTCCTTCTCATTCTCCCCAACGCATTCATATCTCAGTGCTGAGGAGAACAAAGGTTGATTTCTCAGTTAGACTGTATAGTCATCGTGTTGTCTCATTCTCTTCTGGGAGCTGGGCAGCGAGGGCAGCCTCTCTGAAGCACGCAGGTCACAGTGGCAGAGGGAAAAGTGATCCCAGCAAAGAACAAACCTGCCACTAAAGCTTCGGCCACTTCATTTCTATGGCATTTCATTGGCCAAAGCTAGTCACATGACCGAGCCTGACTGCCATGGGGCAGGGAAATACAGTCCTCTTCCCGGGAGTGGAGGGAAAACAGACACTGGGTGATGAATACCACCACCTCCACGCTCTCCTTTCGTCTTCTGGCTTATTGACGGTCTTTCCAGTCCTGGATCTCCTCTTTTCTTATGTGCATGATCCTTATAGTAGAGTCTATCCACGGCCAGGGTTTGAAATCCTCCTGGAAGCTGATGAAATCTCTGCCTACAATCTCCATCTCTCTTCTGAATTTCAGTAACTTTGTCCAAATGCACATCCATTCAACTTGTAGCGATCCAAGGGGTAAGTCCTAGGGCTGTGTGGGAGAGCGAGGAAGTGGGAGGAGACTGGGTCAGGGGCAGGAAGGAGGGGGACCGGGGGGATTCCAAGGTAATACAAACAAAACATGCATATGTTTGACAAGTTTACCTTTTAACTGAAAGTTTTATTATTATACTTCTATTTACATGTAAAATGGTAATAATAATTCCTGCTTCATAGAACGGTTCTGAGGATTGAGTTTGTATATGCAAAATGCTAAGAATAATGCTGGCTTATGTAATCGTTTTTTACCTTGGAATTTTAACATTGGGAGGGAGCTTCGGCATTGTCTAGTCTAACTCTCTACTTCTACAGATGAGAAAAATGAGGTCAAGAAAAATGCAAACATTTGCATAAAGTTGACAGCTAGCTGGTAGATGGACCAGCTCCAGCACTCAGCTTTCCCAGTGCTCCACTCATCCACATTTTTGGGATACCATATTGCCATTTTTTACATGAACCATAAAAATTCAAATGCAGAGATGCAGACCACTGTCATCCAGTCATAGTTGTAGGTTTTCTTCTGATTGTACTCCACTGCTAGACTTTGACACGTCTCATTATAAGTGCTCCCCCAGAGAGGAGTCATGTGCTGGAGAGTTTGTGCTCCATCGAGAGAGGCCAAGATCTTGTGGCAGGATTTGGTCTATTGGTTTAATCTGGAAAGTTGCACATAACTTTCTGGTATCCCACAAATTAAGGTAGAGTTACTATAATTTAGTCCCTAAGTGTACTATGTAAAATCAAATTATATTGCATCACTATTGCTGCAGCTATCCTGAAAAAATATTGCTGTTTTGTTAAAACCAATATCAGTACGTGCAAAATCTCAGAACTAGTCAAATGCAACCAAAGTTCCCGTTTGTCATAAACAGAGAAGAATGTCCTGAACGTGATAAGTTGTTTGGGCACATCTGTTTTTGTCTGCTGTGACCCACTGTCCATTATCTCTGTGTCGTCGTGCACAGCATGTAATTTAACAGCAGTGGTTTGTGAAGAATGGGCAGATGCCAACGTTGGGAGGGAAACCCGAGTTATTCTGTTAACCAAATACGTCTTAAAATACTTTTAATTTTTCAAGAACCTACCAATCTCCGCATACTTGGCTTTGCAATGTTACAAAATCAAAATACTTTATTCAACTAAAATATACAGTTCATGGGGGAAAAAAGGAAGATCTTCCCCCCAGGAATATTTAATTTAGGAATTCTGTGTTGAGAAGATTTCAGAGAAATGTATTGGGACCCAGGGCCAAGAATACAGATCTAATAAGTTATTTAATTGAAAACTATAAAAGAAACTTGGAGAATGTGGAAGGAAAATATATTGAGATGTTAATGTTTACTTTCTTTTCATCTCCGTAAAATTAAGAATAAAAGCTATTCGTGTGTTTTTTCTATATTTTGACTTTTCCATTTCAAAAATTTTTTCAAGACTTTTTATTCCTTTTCCTCTTCTACATTTGTAGGGCATAAAAAGAGTTTATTGGAGACAATCACTTTTCTTTCCATGAAAGCATAGAAAGATTAAAGTGTGTGGGAGTGGAAAAGAGGGAGTGTTTTCGAGGGATGGGAGGTGAGAGCAGGAGGGAGAAACGATGTTTCCCAAGACTAGAGGGAGGGTAGATGCCTGGAGGTCCCTCAAGTGTTGGAGACTGTGTTTCCAGGCTACAGCGCATTATGTTCAGGTCCTCAGGGAGGGGCTGCATGAAGCGGTCTAGGAAGGGCGGCCCCAGGGCACCTGGACTCTGGGCCTCAGCAACAATTCCAGTGGCCAGTATCACACTGGAGCACAGAAGTGTTGGGCCTCGCTGGGCTCTGCAGTCTTCGACCGGAAACAGGAGAAGTGATCACTATGACTCAGAGACCAAAAGGTCCTGTTTATATGTTTACTCTGCTTTGTACAACTGAATTTTCAAAACAAAGCATTGTAAAGGTAGACAAGGAACCCAAAAATGACTGAGGCTGTAATTCGCACTGGCCTAAGATGGGCCTGGAATTAAATTCCCAGGGTAAAAGCTGCTTTAAAGGGAAAGCATCTTTTACAGAAGACAAATGTCTATAAAATGGATGAGTCCAAATATATACACATAAAACCAATATGTTTTACCCCATTTAAATTATTTTATAGTTTTATTGAGTTTGAGGGATTAATTAGTAATTGATCTCCAGAAAATTAAGCAAAAGTGCCTACAATATGTTGAAAGTTAATTCAGAATGTTGAAAATATAGGTACATCTAGCTTTATTTTTGTTAATATTTTTATCAGATTTATTAAAGTCTACACTAAATATAATGAAGTTCACCATTTTGAGTGCAGAGTGTAATGAGTGTGGACGAACCACACAGCTACTCCTCCGCCACAATCATGGCGTATAACACCCCCCACGACTCCTTCCTGCCCTTTGCTACCCAATCCCTCTGCTTAACCTTCGCCCTATGTAATCATCGATCTGCTCTCCATCACTGCAGTGTCCTCTTTTCTAGAATTTCCAGTATGCAGTCATTTATGTGGCTCCTATTGCTTAGCATAGTGCTTTGGAGATGCGTGCGTGCTGTTGCATTTACCAGTAGTTCTGTAAAGGACTGTGAAGGGTTTGAAATTCTACCCTGCTTGCGTGCTAACAAGTGAGGCTGCCTGACTTTCACAGTTCTGACAGCAGGCACTAGACTGCTGGCTCAGAGATGAAGGACTGTAAGACTCGCGACACAGCAGAGAGCATGAGCTTCATCATGTTCTCGTTTCCTTCCAAGCCCCGAAGTGCATTGGGTCTGTGTACAGGTGCGGAACTCTGACCTTATGAATCTGCCAGCAAATCTGCTTGAAAACTTGCCTAGCTTTAATCCTGGAGGAAGACATTCTCTTCATTATGCTAGTCAGGAAGCAGAGTGCCACAATACAGACACTATCTCTGTCCTCCCAGGCTGTTTTTCATACAAACATCCTTTAAATAGCAGCCTGGGAAAAAGTGGTCACCAAGAGCGTAGAAATCTCATGGAGAATTGTCATCAAACAAATTCATTCCTTTTTATTGCTGCATAGTATTCCATTATATGGATACACCACAATATATTTATCCTTTCACCACTTGATGAGCATTTTGGTTGTTTCTGCGTTTGGCTAATAAAGCTACTTTAAACATTCATGTATAATTTGTTCTATAGGCATATTTCCTTTATCTTAGTAAACATCTAGATGTGGGATTTCTGAGTCATATGGTAAGTCCATGTTTAAGTTTTTGAGAAAGTATCAAAATATTTTGCAAAGTGGTTACCATTTTGCACTACCAAAGAATGAGAGTTTCAGTTGCTCCACAGCTATGCCAACATTTTAATTTAAATCCCTCTGGCATATAGGAAGTAGTATCTCATTATGGTATTAATTTGCATTTTCTTAAGGAACAACAATGTTGAACTTTTTTTTATGTTCTTATTTGCCATTTTGTGCCATCTTTGGTTATGTTTCTGCTCAATTCTTTCCTTTTAAAAACCTGGTTGTCTTCTTAATATCGAGTTGTAAATATCGACAAAGACTCTCCTTGACCAAACTTGAGACAGACTCCTCTGGCCCTCTTTTGACTAGGCCTCATCCTTGGGCATTGTCTTCAGCCTTCCTAGGCCAGTTGTGGCAAGAATCCTGCTAAGGCAGTTTAGAGAGAATCCTCCATCCTCCATATCTGATCACCCTTGATATCTAATCAAATTCCTCAGCCTCTACCCTTGATGTCTAAGCGTTTGGCCTGTCTTCCCCGTAAGAAAACTGTAAAGTCAGTTCAGCAAAACTCCCCTACCCTTGACATTTCCTCACAGTAATTTTCCATCCACTGCTTGCCTTACTCTGCTCAATGTCTCTAAGTCCCCAGCTATCTTTCCTGTATTTGGAGTTAAGCCTGATTTCTCTCCCCAGTTGTAAATAGTCCTGACACCTACTAAAATAGTCCTGAACAAATTCTTTCTTACTGTTTCAACAGGTATCAGAATAATTTTTTAACAATGTTCTTTATATATTCTAGATACAGTTCATAATCAGATGTATATTTTGCAAACATTTTCTCCAAGACTGTGGCTTGCATTTTCATTTTGTTAGAATTGTCTTCTGGAGTACAAAAGTTTTTAGTTTTTCTGAAGATCAATTTATGAATATTTTCTTATACACTGCAAGCTTTTCGTGTCCTGTTAGAAATCTTCGCCTGACTCAAGGTCACAAAAATGTTTCCCTGTTTTCTTTAGCTCTTACATTTAGGTTTATAATAAATTATTTTTTTTTATTTTCATATATGATATAAGGTAATATTTGAGATTCTTTCTTTCATTTTTTTATATGAATATCCAGTTGTTTCAGCATTACTCATTGAAAGACCTTTCTTGGACTTTTGAAGTGCTTTAATGCCTGTGTCAAAAAATCAATTAATTATATCAGTGTGGGTCTATTTCTGGACTCTATTTTGCTCCACTGATCTATTTGTTTATCCTTACATTAGTACCACACTGTCTTGCTTATTGCAGTGTTCTAGTAAATCTTGAAAGCAGGTAGTGGAAGTCCTCCAAATTTGTTCTTTCTCAATATTTTTCTTCTAGCTACTCTAGGTTCAATGAATTTCTATAAAAAATTAAACCAGCTTGTCATATTTCCTAATGGTATTATGATTGTGTCAAATCTATGCATCAGTTGTGGGGAGATTTGGCATCTTATCAATATTGAATACTCTGGTCCATTAACATGTTATATTTCCCTATTTAATTATGCCTTCTTTAACTCCTCTCAGGAATGTTTTGTACTTTTCAGTGTACAAATCTTACACAAATTTTGATAAATCTATATTTAAGCATTTCATTTTGATGTTATTGTAAATAGTATTGTTTATTTAATGTCAATATTTTTTTTCTGATATATGGAAATAAATTGATTTTTGTATTCTGTGACTTTCCTAAACTCACCTTAATAGTTGGTTTATAGATGCCTTATGCTTTTCTAGATAGACAGTCATATTGTCTGCAGATGAAGAAGTTTTACTTTTCCCTTTTTAATCCATATGCTTTTGGATTCTGTTCATTGCCTTATTGCACTGTCTGGGCCCTCTAGTACAATTGTGAACAGGGAAGATGGGAGTGGACACCCTTATCTTGTTCTCAGTCTTAGAGGTCAAAGCCATCAGTATTTCACTGTTAAGTAAGATGTTAACTGTGTATTTTATGTTGATGTCCTTTATCAGTTTCAAAAAGTTTCCTTCTATTCACATTTTGCTAATAATTTTTATGATGAATATGTGGTGGAATTTTCTCAAATGTTTGGTGTACTTAATGAGATAATCATATGCTATTTCTTTTAATTCTATTATGATAGTGATTATATTGTTTTATTTTTTTTAATATTAAACCAACCTTGCATTCCTGGTATAACCTCCCCCAGCCTTAGTCATGCTGAATTATCTATTTTATATATTGCTACATTTAATCTGTTAATATTTTGTTACACATGTTTGTATTTCTGTCATAGTTTTCTTTTCTTATTATGTCTTTTTTTTCTGGTTTTCCTAGCAAAGTAATAGTGGCCTCAGTAAACAAATTGGAAGGTGCTCCCTCCAATTCTGTTTTTTGAAAGAATATCTACAGATCTGGCATACTTTTTTTCTTAAATATTTCATAGACCTCACTGGTTAACCTATCTGGGCTTGGAATTTTCTTTGAAGAATATTTTAAACTATGAATTCAATGTCTTTAATAGTTACAGGAATATTTCCCAACAGATTTTTTTTTTTTTGTCTACTTGTTCCATCAATTACTGAGGGAAGAATATTGAAATCTCTATTATTTGTCTATTTCTCCTATAAATTTTATTGGATTTTGAATTTTTCATCTCTGAAATTTCTATTTGAATCATTTTTATAGCTTTCATTTCTTTCCTCATTATGTTCACATTTTCTTTTACATCTTTACGCATATTTATAACATTTCTAAGAGCTGTTTTAGACCTTTGTCTTATAATTCCATTGTTCCCGCTGTTTTGTGTCTCTGACTATTGGTTAATTTTCCTTCTGTTATGAATATGTTCCTGCTTCTTTGGCTGCCTGGTAAGTTCCTACTTAGTAGCAGACATAGTGAATTTACATATTGGGCTCTGGATTTTGTTTCATTCCATCAAGAAATGTTGGATTTTATACTGGTATGTAGTTATTGGCAGATTGGTTCAATCCTGTTAAGGCTTGCTTTTCAGCTTGGGTATGGCAGATCCATAATAGTCTCTACTCTTGGGCTAACTTTTCCCACTACGATGACTACGCAATTCTAAGAACTCTTCCTAATGCACCAAGTAGTATAAGGTCTCTTTACTTTGGCTGAAGAAACACAAATTATTCTCATCCCTTTGTTGGCAATTGTTTGGACGGCTATTTTCTGGATGTTCTTTCTGACCTAATGGAGAATCCCCAACATCTACTTAGGTTAGTACTCAGTCAAAGACAGAAGGGATTCCTCAGCAGATCTCAGGAGCTGTGTATCTGTGTGTGTCTGCATGTCCCTACTTTCTGGTATCTTCTCTCATAATTTCTGGTTGCATCAGCTTCACTGAACTGTGTATGTCTCCTCAACTCAGCAAGACATCTCTGCCGTATTTGGTTCTCCCTCCCTAAAAGGGCCTTGCAGCCTGAAAACCACCTCCAGGAAGTAAGCCTGTTCCCTCTCGTCTATGCTGTGTGATGTCCAATGTCCGACCAGAGTCTTTTCCTACAGCAGAACTTCCTTATTTACAAATTCCATCTTGCTAATTCCCTTCCTTTTTAAAATGTGTTTGTAACCCAAATCCATACTAGCAGTGCTTTTGCATCATTTACAGCCATGTGCAGGGTGGGGTAAGTTTGAGCCGCTCAACACACACTGTCCCAGCTGAAGCCCAAGTAGGGAACACTCTGCCTTCTTGCTTCAGTTCTCATATCATAAGCAAGTGTTCTTTTCCCAGTCTATTTTGCATCACGTTTTTTGCATTTTTGTGGGGTTTTTCTGGTTGGTGGTGATTTTTCTGTTTAAAATGGGCCTCACACACAGTGCTGAAATGCTATCTAATGTTCCTAAAAATAGAAAGGCTGTCATGTGTCTTAAGTAGAAAATATATGTGTTGAATAAGCTTCATTTAGGCATGAGTGATACTGCTGTTGGCCATGAGTTCAAGGCTAATGAATCAACAGTATATACGAAATAAGGTATCTCGAAACAGAAACACCCACGAAACAAGGCTCCATATTGATGGGCTGATGAGAAGGTTGTGACTAGAGTCCCTGGTTTGTTTCCTTCTTCATTGTAAGACATACAACTATATTCTTTGTGGCCTAAAAAAATATACATAAATACACATGCATTAGGAAAATTTATTTCTAAAAAACAAATGTGCATTAACAATTCCCAGCCGGATCTCTCCATTCCCTCCCCCTCAGAAAAAACCATTAACGCTAAGTAACCTGTTTAATATATGCAATCTCTGTATCTTGTTTCCAAATGTGCACTAGACATGTTATATTTCTAATTTCCTGACACATCAATAATTAGACTCTAAGCAGCACACCTCCCCTATCTGTCGTCAAACTCAATAATGATCACAATTTCCAGACATCCCTACATTAGTGATTGTCTCTGTTTAGTTGTGTCTGTGAAACTAAATGTTTATCTGCCTTGTCTTCTTGAGAACTGGGTCTTGTCTTCACTAAACATTAGCTTTTCCCTCACATCTAGCGTAAAGCCCACTCTTCTAATGGATAGTCCCTGTGCACCCACAATTCACTCACACATGTACACTGTGCCACACTCCTAAAGGGCCTGTAACACTGGTGCATGCGTGTGTGTGTGTGTGTTTAAATCAGGGACGATCTTATGTGCGTCTAAAAAACAGGTACAAAAGTGAACTATTGTGTGGGAAGACTTCCTACCACACAGTCTGAAATCCTACTATTAAATCATTGTTTCCTTTGACTTAGTAACTCTGTTATTTAAAACAAATCAAGTAACTGTTAACTCCGTACAAACTTTGCAGCTTAGCAGTGTGATAGATCCAGTACTTTGGTAATCACATATTTTGATTTTCAAGGAGAGTTTTATGTTCAAATAGTCTGTATTTTTCATAAATTCTCCACAAGATGATTTGTTTCAGTGTTTGTTTCATAAAATAAGCTTGCCCTCTGCCCAATGTAAAGACCCCAAAGAGTTACGACAGTCATTTCCCCTCGAAGGATGAAATGCAATTAGACATGCCAAGGAAACTGAAATTTGAAAGTGAAGATAAATAGCAAAAGTGGATTGCTGTCTGAGGAAGGAGGCACTCTGAGGATTCCCAGAAGACTGAGGACTCAGAAAGGCGGTGGATCCAGGGAGGAAGTGGAGCCAGAAGGTGAAGGGACTGTTCTGAAAGGCATTTAGAAAGGCCATAATTTCATTTTTACTAGAGCCCAGACAAGTACATGATTGTCAAAATATACTGACAGGTCTCAATTTTTGCCTCTTTACACATTTGACAGTGGAAATTAATTCTATCATTTTACACTTCTAATCAAACAATTTCCAGGAGTTTCTGCAATCTGTTGTTGCAAACTTACTTATTATTTTGTTGGCCTTACGCCACGTGGTGGTAAAGCGTGCTCACCACAAGGTTTCTGTCTCCATTACCCAAGTATGCAGAGATCATGTGGTTCGTTTGGTCGTGTCTGGTCTCCCCAGTGGTATAGGAATGCACTGCAGAAAGAAGCAAGGGTATTCTACACAACTTTCTTTAAGCACAGGAGCACAAAAGACATTAATATAACTTTGTGGCATTTTTTAAATACTCTGAATTTAAACATCCTGAATGAGCATCTCAGGTTCCTGGTTTAGGTGTGTCCTGGAATCAGGCCCCTCACTTACTTGCCTGTTTTCATGCTTTCTCAATGCCCCAAGAGATTAGCTACATAATTAGTGCTGGCAGTAACTGTTGCTAGTTAGCCAATTTAGCTGATAAATATTCCCAGCCTGATATATACGCAATACATTGACAAGAGCATGAGATTTCAATTTAGGAAAAATTTGTATTTGGGCCCAGTTTTGCAACTGATTAAAGGCATGAGTGGGGAAGTCCATGGCTATTCTTGGCAAACTGTTACTACCTTTTGAGTTAGTCCACCTCCTTCCATTTCCCCCGTTCCTACTTCACTAGCAGATTAACATGGTGGCCTTTTAGCTAATTTCCTACTTTCTGTCTCTATCCCATTGATTTTCCAGGCAGGAGTCAGAATGATTTTTCTAGCATCTGTTTATGTTAGTTTCCCTTTCCCTCTGGTGAAGTCCAGTCAAATCGTGGTCTGAATTCCTGCTTAGGTCTTCCGCCTCATCTCTAGACACTTCCTCCTCCAGTTAAGCTGATCTCTTGGTTCCAGGTGTGAACTCTTCCGGAAATCTAGAAATCTAGAACTGTATTTTAAATACCCACTGGAATTTTTCTCCTGGAACTCTCATAGGCACCTTTTTTTTTTTTTTTTAATTGTGGTAAGAGCACTTAACACATAATCTACCCTCTTCATACAGTTTTAAATCCCATAGGCATCTTAAACTTACATAGTCCAAATCTGAAGTCTTTATTTTTCCCACCAGCTCCACCCTATTTCTATCCGCATTGTCCATTCATCCAATGAGTCTCTAAAGCTGGAAACTTCAAATTTAGTTTTGAAAAACTCTTCTTCACTCAATCACAAAATTCTCTCAATTCTACCCCTGAAAGTCTTGATTCAATTTTCCCTCCACATTCTTTTAAATTGTCTATTTTTGCATCCTGCTTCCTATTCATCTTGTGAGCTCTTTGAAGGGAGGATCTATCAGGCACTTGGATCTAAGCCCCTGGATCTGGTGTAAACTCAATCAACAGTTGTTAAATGGCTCCATTTGCATATAAGGGGACTCACTCTGTTCTATGTGATTCATCGATTACAAATTTATCTCTTTTATGGGATAGGAACCAGACAAGGCGAGCTCTCCTCTGACCCAACCTTGTTCCTACTATGGAGTAGGCAGTCCAGCAATGTTTTGAACGATAAAGGAATTTGGAATCTCCTAATCATAGATTATTAGGTTTATCCTTTACTAAAGCATGTAAGAATCTTCTTCTTATTTATGAAGCAATAAGCTCTGAGATTCCACCATCAGTAACAGCCCAAAACCAAATTTTAAAACCAATACTATAAAGAAACACCTACGATATTATTGACTAAAAAACCTTTACAAAGTAACATTTCTATTATCATCATATTTTGTAAAATTGAAGGCATATTACTGCATGTATGTATAGAGATATTCTTATGACTGGTCTTGAAGTATTAGCAGTGATTGTCTCTTTGTTGTGTAATTTTATTTTATAGCTTTTTTGGGGGTGCATTTCTCTACTTTAAAAATTTCTTATAGTGAGTACATATTCTTTTTCCACAACAAATAATGCTATTAAAATATATATTTTATCCTTTCAATTAGTAATGTACTTGACAAACTCCGGAAAGATCTCTTGCCTTGCCCATTACTTTTTGTAATATAAAAGAGATAGAGTTGATGATTGTCCAGTATTTTAAGCAGTGTTCTTTCATCAGGAGTGTGAATGGATTGTAGTTTAACAGTTAGCAGAGTAGAGGATGAAGCTGGAAATTGAGTGTTACCTGTGAGTGGCAGGGAGATAGGTGTGTCTGTGTTTGTGTTCCGATGGGTGCATTTGTAATGAGTGAGAATGAAGGAAAGTAAAAGTGTTGACAAGCGTTTTTCCTTTTCTGAAATTCCAATGATGCTGACACCTTTGTCTGAGCAAATAGCACTTGTATTAAAAACAGAAAAGAGAAGAAGATACCAAGTTTGTTTGGCTAAAATAAATCAGCTTATATAATAGAGTGGAGATCTACCCATATCATGGAATTTCTTTTACCTTTTCTCTCTACACTTTTATAAAAATTGGTTTAATGAAAAGAACATTATGTTTATATATACAATATATATAAACCTAAAAATGCACACAAATATACATACAATAACATAGTTAAAATGAAGATTTTTGAACACAGACTACTATTTCTAGTGAAAATAAAAATTATGCTTTAAAAATTATGTCCAGTATGTCAATATAAATATGTATGGAGTAAGTTATAAGCTACTTTAAAATTTTCTGACATTAACAGAAGATGGAAATAGAGGCCTACCAGAAATAATACTCCTCAAATTAATAACCAAGGATTAATTATCCAGTTAGGAGCCATGCCCAGGCTGTGGGAGACGGAGGTCCTCTTAGAGCAACGCTTTCTATCTTCTCCTCCTCCCTGGCAATTCCTCTCTACATGGAGATTATTTAATTTCTTACTGTTTTTAGACTTCATTTTGAATTGTTTTGGATAAGGGTGTGCTTTTTAAAAAATAATCATTTATGCTTTTTCATGAAAGAAAATCTTGCCTAGTTTCCTTTATAACTGTTAAAATCCCCCTACTTACAGCACAATTGTTTTTCCTGAATTTGCTGGAGATCAGGAAATTGAAGAGGATTTTCCACGACCTCATACATTATTTTCTTTGTGAGAACCCCAAGCAAGAAGTACCTATGCTTACTAACAAGAATAGTTACAAATTCCCCTTACAAATTAAATAAAAATTATCCTATTGACTTTGAACTCTGTAACAGACAACATTTTCGTTTTTCTTTGGTACTCTCAAGCTTGAAGCCAATATTTAGCCCATCCATGGCGCTGGTAAATGTTTCACAACTGGACCTCTGGGGAAGAAAAAAGTTCTGATTTGTAGTTTTTGCCAATTTCTGAGGTGTAAATTATTCCACTAAAGCTGATATCAAGCCGGCAACACGATGTCACAACGTGCAGAGCTGGGAAGAGATGTGCACAGCTGAATCTGCAGGCTGGTAAGAACCAGCTCCGGGTCCTGCTGGCCCCCTCCATCGTGTTCCTGCCTCAGCCATATGCTCTCCATGTGTTTTCCTGGCCCCACTTTTTACTACCCTTGTTTTTTTTGTTTGCTTTTTGTTCACCACATTTTTATCCTATGTTACTCTGTATAGTTTAGATATCTTTGAGCCAACTAAAATTCTTTCTGGAATAGGATAAAATAAATAAACATGAAATAACATTAACTATTAGTAGGAAGATTCATTTAATACTCAAATTTTGTGATACTTGTCCAAATCTAACTTTCATCTTTGGTTTCATTTGCAGTAACCCCTGGGAGATATTAGTTCCCATGAAGGGTTCTCTAGTCCTTTTCTTCAGCTCTTCCTTCAAAAAAGAATAATGCAATATGAAGTGAGTACATCACTCGACAGTTCCTAAGCCCACTGTGTACACTAGCTTATTTATCTTCCCACAAAAGTCTTGTGAATCAGAAAGGGAAGATAGTGTTATTCTCATTTTATGGGTGGAAATGCTTCCAAAGTCTAAAGGCTTTACCTCCAATCATAGAACTTGTAAGCAGCAGAAGCTCCAACCCTGCTTTTATGTCACCAAGACCCCAAGAACAAGTCACAATTGCTACTGCCCTCTCACAGGGTATCAGGTACAGTAGACACTATTTGGAGTACGGTTATTTTTCATGGGAAGTGAAAACATTTAATGCTACTAAGTTTTAAGTGTTGATAGGATTTTGAACACTGAAGATAATAATGAGGTACCTAGTTTTTTATTCTAATGTACACTGTTGCTTTTAAATTATAAAATAATTAATTTGAGGAGAGTCACAGAGCTAAGGGTCCTATTGCAAGGTGATTTTTCAAGGAAATGATTCTCAACATACTTGATAATTGAATAGTGGAAAGTGCATCTGACAAACATCTTCTAAAGGGCTGACAAATTGTGCATAACTCATTTAAGCTGTGAGATCTGTAAATGAAATGTAGTAAATGAAGGGTTGGAGAGCATTCAGATGTAACATCTTGAGTTAGTTACATCTCAACAGAAACCGAGTCTTAGTGCTGTCTACAGCGGGCTATGAAGAATGTTGTGCAGCACCAGTCTATCCACCTTCTTCCAGGCCCCCTCAGCTTACTGGCCCGAGAACTAATCTGAGGTGAGCTGCGAAACTGCATCTTCAAGTGTGTTTACAGCTCCAGTATTGATTGCCTGACTCTGTCCACCCACCCTTTGCAATAAACAGCCCTGCTAGAACCTGCACTGTTGGGAGGCAGTGATGCATTATTTAACAGTAGCTAATCAATATAAAACAAGCCTCCCCTTTGTTACAGCAGGACTATTGATAGACTGCTTCTCCGTTTTAATTTTTTATTATTTTGTATTGATTTCTGAAACTCAATTCTGTATCTTACTTTTCTTCCATCAGTAACTGTGAGCTGAGCTCTACTTGACTAGAAACCTAACATTCTTTTTGAATCACAAATTACCCAACTTAATTAAGAAACAATTAGTTGAGAATTTAAAAAAATCATTTGGCTTTGCTCTAATCAAATTTAATGAGTGTGACATGTTCAATACAGGATTTTGGAGAGGATACATATAGAAAAACCTGAAAAGTCAAGATTTTTGCTGCTGTGTATGTTTTAGGGCATAGACTCTCAAATTTGCCCATTTAGCCTGGGTGAACGTGGGGGAAATTCAGGCTTGTAACTACCACTGACGCTAATAGGGATTTGTCCTCCAAATCCTGCTGTATCAATGGAAGAATAGGGCCCTTAGTTGTGTGGTTTTTTTCTTTTTTCATTCTCTTTTTCCTTTTTAAATCTTGGCTGAGTTGTCTGGAATAAAACATTGATGGCAGTTAACGTTGCGCACTGCTGCACCCGAGTGCTAACCCCTGATCAGCCAAACATAAAATAAGATCTTATCATCCATCTATGTAAGCAGTGTGAGGGGCTGTCAGGTGTAAGCACGCACACGGATACACGCGGGTGTGCGCAGCTATGTGAATTGGGCTGAAAATAAGTAGAGAGATGCGGCTGGCCCATTCATTTACTACAGTGTTTTTAGTTATCCTTTTTGGCCTATTATAAAGCAATAACTATAAAATAAAATTGAGTTTCTAGATACTTCACTGAAGTTGAAGATTTATGTGCTAAAGGTATTTCTTTTTGGTTAGTTATGCTTATTAATAGGTATTTGTTGTTTAATATGTGTTTTCTGATTACAAAAGAAATTCAAATTCTTTGCAAAAAATTTAGAAGCTACATGAGCAGAAAGAAAACACTAATTGCTCCTACTCCTACTTTTCGGATAACAACTGCTAAGTTGTAAAAATTTTGGTGTGCACAGCCTGCAATTCATTCTCTCTCTTTTTTTTCTCCCCATATATAATTAACACATGTTACTCAGAGTGAAAATTATAGACAATATCATGTCTAATCCCTACATAATTTTGCAGAAGGTAACAGAGGCCAGGTTCTAAATTATTTTAGTAGTGCTTTATTTTTGGTACCATTATTTAAAAAGACACTTTAGCATGACATACTACACTAATATTGAATTATATATTTGCTATAAGTGTTAAATTGCAGTTAATTTGCTAAGGGACAGAGGGTTGTCAATATTTATTCTCCAGTATAGGGTCAAGAATTCCAAAGTCAAATTATTAAATAGAAGGAATAAAAACAGAGCAGAAATGGAAGTGTGAGCTCTGGATAACTGGAAGCAGGAAGCCAGGAGATCAGAAGCAAGAAGGCTCATGGACCCAGGACAGTTTAAGCTCACAAATCAAAATAAGCTCTGAAAAGAGAAATCAAAATCCGTCAGAGAGGGAAAAGAGTTCAGATAGAGATTTCCAGCTGTGTCTATGGTGTCTCTGTTCTGATTTCGTTCAACAACGGTCTGTGTGGACTGAGCACTATCAATATGCCCAGCATGGGAGTTGGCTGCTGGAAACTGCAAGCCAAATTAATGTGCAACCCCTAGAAAGTGCGTAGCACTTCAGGATTTGCCTTTTAAATCTCATGTTGACTCAATTTTATGTATTCACCATTGTTTTTTCTTTTTAGTCTTTAAAAAATCAACCATGTCCTCTCTATCTATATTTATGGCTATATCATTGTAAGCTGTTTTTAATCATGTCTGGGTAAAGCTAAGTGAAGAAAACACAAGACATTTGTGTGCTGCCCTAGAAACTGAGGAGAATAAGGTATCAAATAAGCGACGGTTTCAGTTCTCGAAGGAATGAAAGTCTCCTGGGAGAAAGCCTCTAGTAAGCTTTACACAGCAGGAGTGAAATGATGGAGTCATGACCTCACCACGTGCCCTGCAGACCTGACCTGCCTAGGTCACCCAGAGACACCTAACAGTGATCTTTGCCAACTAGCCGTTTTGGGGGCAGAATTTGGTCATTTGGTTTTCATTTCTGGAAGGGGCTTAACATATTTACTTACTTAAAGAGTTTCAACAACATTTATGTGTTTTAATTGAGAGAATTACTACATAAATTGGAAATGTAAGCAATTAGAAATGCAGTGCTTCCGTTTAGAGAATCATCACATTAACCGTCAGTGCTTAATGTCAGGTTTAAATTACCTGAACAGGATTCTTCAACTTAGAACTTTAAAAAGAGAAAACAAATTAGTTGAGATGAGCCCAAACTCTTATAGGTGAAACTACTTATCTTAGACACATGTGTCATTAATTATTACATGTATGAGATAAATGTGGTTTTGTTTAGTATCTTCTCACTAGGCAATGGGAAACTTCTTAACTGCATGTATCTAGAAGCAAATTTCAACACAGCTCAAGACTTTTGTGAGATGTCCTTTCCTTGAGATTCATAGTTTTCCCTGCTGGTTGGCAGCAGTGGTTTCTTGATTAAAATTGTTTTCCTTTTTGTTTGGTTTCCTTTTTAAAAAATTCTGTAAGGTATAACATACACAAGGTAAAGTGCACAAATCTTCAGTGTACATCTCAATATCTCTTTACCCCTGTGTAACACCCGTAAACACCCTTGTCATGATCATCCAGATCAACATATGAAACATTCCCAGCATCCCAGAAGGCTCCCTTCATACTCTTTTCCATCAATACTCCCTAATAGTAACTACTATTCTGACTCCAAGCCCTATGTGATAGTTTTGCCTGTTGTTAAAATTTATATCAATGGAATCATATAATAGGTACTTTTATTTGTCTGACTTCTTTCACTCAATATAATTTTTGTGAGATCCATCCACGTTGTGTGTAACTGTTGTTCGATCTTTCTTGTTCCTGTGTAGTAATTTATGTATGAATATACTGCAAATTTTTCATCTATTCTGCTGTTGATGGATATTTGAGTTGAGTCAAATTTTCAGCTATTATGAATGGAGCTGCCATAAAGATTCACCAATACTTGGTATTGTCAGGTTTACTTTAATTTTACTCATTCTGTTGGGTGTGTAGTGGTACCCCACTTTGGTATTAATTTGTATTTTTCTGATGACTAATGATGTTGAGAATCTGTCCATATGCTTATTGGTCATTTGGCTATCCTCTTCTGTGAAGTGCCTGCTTAACTCGCCCATTTTTCCATTGAGTTGTCTGTCTCAGTGATTTGTATGAGTTCAGTATTCAACTGTTACGGAGCTAGAAGCTGATGTTTTACCATAAATTTTCTCTATTCTCGGCACTGCTGCTATTTCTGCTACCCTTGCATTATTTCTTGCAGTCTGTATCCCTCTTTGCTCTTTAATATCTTTCCCTCTGTGCTGTGCTCTGCCACTACTCTCTGGGTCATATGACTTTTATGGCCACTTGCTGAATAATAAACTTTCCATTCTTCCAAGAAACTCCAATGTGCGACTTCAGAGCCTAGAGCCAGTGATCTCCTTGTCAAATTCCAAGTGTAAGGCTTCCCTCTTTGGGTTCCCTAGTAGCATCGATGATTTTACTGCTGATTACTTAGTTTTGAATTCACTGATCCCATTGGTTACCCTGGTCCACATCACCAACAACCAACTGGCTGATGAAACAACATATCCTAGATTTTTCCAGAATTCCAGGTCTCAATGTTCTGAGCCTCTACCCTCTATTGACTGAGCAGCATAATTTTGGGCAGTGAGAAATAGCTTCTAATAAGAGCCACATGGAAAGGGTAGCCACAGATAAACAACATAGCTTCTTATTAACTTCTTTCTCTTCTCTCTTACTTCAGGTTCCCTCTTTGTATGGGTCACTCAGATTTTCTGGGGCACCTGTCAAAGGCTTATTCCAATAAGGGAGATGGATGACAGGACTTTTAAACTCCTTTAAAATTCCCACTTTCCTTCAGTCAGTAGAACTTACACAGATATAATGCAAATGGGAAGCCATGGTTTCCAAGAAGGATAAATCCCATTCATGACACTGAACTTAGAACAAAACAATTCCTCTTCTTCAGAGAAGACTGTAAGCTTGGATAAGCAGAGGAGCTGACTGGTAAGGTAAAATGGCACAAACGTGCATGCGTCCACTTGCTGCGCATGAACCGCTGTGATAGCGCCCAGGGAGGACCAAAGTATCCATCAACTGTCAATCCTGACATCAAGTGTTGATCATCTTAGCCGCCATAAATGCTTGCCTATCATATGACCTAAAAGCACTAGTAATTATCTATGGGCAGGGAATAGCACATTTAACATAAAATTGGCTTATAACAAACTAATTATTGCAGCTGAATTTCCCTTTCTTTGCTTATATAATGAAGGAAGGACTAATAAACAGAAAAATTACAAAAGTGGGAAAGAGGAAAGAAATACAGAACTCAAATTCATGCAAATAACCATCTCCTGAATAATCAAAAGTTACCTGTGATTAGAAGCAAAGACAAGGCAGTCTTTACCAAGCAGACATTTAAAGGAAAGACACGCTGAATAAAATGTATATTCCAAAGCTATTTTCTTACTTGTCAAGGCTAAATTTGAACGAATTAATCTCTTCTAACTTACACCCTTTTAAAAGCCAGTTGGCATTTCGTATCTCTGAGCACAGGGGTGTCCTGTGAACTTGAACAATATGGTTCTACTGCAGGCTTTGGAGGCTGGGGTTCCAAACAAGATTTCAGTCTTCGTCTTACTCTGAAAACTTCCTTTTTCCACCAGCGTCACTGCGCTTGCCAAGAGTGACATAACCTTGAAATTATTTGTTACATTTTCCAATGAACAAACCCAGCTTGTTAAGGAAATGGGCAGCCTATATCATTAGCACAGAGCACAATAGCGGACTGAGAATTCAGCCTTGACTGGTGGGCCCAGAGTATTACTTGTTTCTGGGAAATTTCTCTGATTTTAGAAACAATCCAGTATTTTAACTGTGCTCGTGGGGCTGAGTCAGCTTCTCGAGGTTGTTAGGGAAGTGTGCCACCTCTCGCACCGCGTGAGAGCTGAAGTTCACACGGTCTTCAATCAAGCCCAGTCCAAATCGCGTTGACGCTCATTTTAATTGCACTTGCTGTATATTAGTTGTCTTTTTTTGAATCAAGTTTGTTGGCAACGAAATAAAATCTTGACAGCAACTGTTATTGACTTTTTTCTGATTATAAAATTAATACACTCTTACAGCAGATAGTTTAAAAGCACTCTAAAGAATTAAGTAGAAAACCAAATCACTATCTTACCAGCCAAAGATACAACAGTGAATACACACACTCATATCACTATCCAACTTCGAGTAATGCTGATGCAATATATGTGGGTTGATTCAGGATAATAGGAATGTTTATAAAATGACACAACACCTGTTGGCTTCATAATATTTACAGATTTAAATGGAAGAATCAATCCATTAATATTGTATATATATGTGGATAATTTGATATCTGGCAAACAGATTCATCTGGGAAATACCATAACGAAAAATCTTAATTTGGAGAAGGACTGATGCATGGAATTAACCTACATGAAGTAGGTGCTTTCTGTTTTTTCTTTAAAATGTGTATTGTGTTTTGAAGTTATTTTAGTTTTGAGTAGGTAGTATTTGCCGTTCCTTATACAGAAAGGAAACTTTTGCAAATGCTTGCTTCCGTTCTCTCCTCTGCCTCTCCCACTATACCTCATGCCCTGATAAGAAGCGACTTTTATTAGTTTTGCGTTTATATTTTCAGTTTTTCTTTATGCAAATATAAGTATGCATAAATACGTTTTCTTATTTCCTATCCGTTTTACACAATAGTAGCTTACTCGATGGACTTTAGGCACATGGCAGCTCCTGCAGAACTTTCCATATAAGCGTGTAGGGGCCTTTAGCTGCATACATTCATGTATTTCAGAGTTCTAGTCCTGTGT
Organism: Diceros bicornis minor; assembly: GCF_020826845.1. Classification (NCBI taxonomy): domain Eukaryota; kingdom Metazoa; phylum Chordata; class Mammalia; order Perissodactyla; family Rhinocerotidae; genus Diceros; species Diceros bicornis. Next base: position 34,024,758 of record NC_080775.1, read on the forward strand.
GTGGAAGTACTCTATAGTTTAAGTAGTTTGCTGTAGAAAGATAATTCCTTTACAATGTTTTGTGATTACAAACAATGCTGCCATGATAACCTTGTGTAAATGTTATTTTTACTTTTGCAGCTATACATTTAGGATAATTGCCCTGGAGTGGGATTGCTGGGTCAAAGAGTAAATCCATGCGTAGTTTTGAATTATCTTTCATAAGGATTTTGACATTTTGCAATACCACCAGAAATGGAAGCGTCTGTTTTCCTTCAGTCATACCAACATTCTGTGTTATCAAACATTTAAGTTTTTGTGATTCTGATAGGTGGAAAATTATATCTCATTGTAGTTTTAGTTTTCATTAAACTTTTAAAAGCGATTGAACATCTTTTTTGTATGTTTGCAAATATCGTGTGCCTTTTCTGGAAAATTATTTGCTCTGATCTCTGACTATTTTTCTATTGGGTTCTTCCTCTTCTCAGTTTTTAGAGCTCATTATACATTAGAGAAATTAACTGTTTATTTTTTATTTTTATTCATTTTGGTGAGAAACATTGGTCTTGAATTAACACCTATTGCCAATCTTCCTCTTTTGCCTGAGGAAGATTGTTGCTGAGCTAACATCTGTGCCCATCTTCCTCTATTTTGTATGTCAGATGCTGCCACAGCATGGCTTGATGAGCAGTGTGTAGGTCCTGGCCTGGGATCTGAACCTGTGAACCCCTGGCCACCAAAGCAGAATGCACAAGGTTAACCACTACGCCACCAGGCCAGCTGCAGAAATTAACCCTTTATGATATGAGTTTGTTATTCTCATTTTATTTACTTATAGTCTTTGTTTTGAAATGTAGGGTTTTTTGCTTTGTTTTGTATTTTGTTTTATTTTATTTTGTCTATGCACTTATCTTGGATTTTTATGTGATCAAATTTATCAGTCTATTTTCCAGTCTAAATTCAATCTTTGTTAACCAAAATTCTGTACAGTCAAATATATTAAATATTTTAAATATTTTCTCCTTCATAAACTGTCCACTTAGAATAAGGCACTTTTGATGAAAGATAATGATATCTCATCCTGAAAAGAAGCATTGCAAATCTCTAATTTATTCAAAGTTTAATATCATGTTTCCTCTTAAATGGAAACATTAATACTGCCAACCCTTGGGATTTTACTATTTCAATGTCTGATCCCACATATACAGTATAAGGCTCTTTATGATCGTGAATATTTGATGAATTGATATGCTGTTGCATTATGGAGGTATAAATCTCGATATCAATGCCGAATGGTCTAAAATAGCTCCCGTGAAGATTAATATAACTCAGAATTCCTTATTTTGAATTAACTGCAGAAAACCATCTGGGGATATATGTGGATCTATGTCTCATGTATTCATAGCAGAGAGGCTAAAAAGTATAGGAATGATGTTCACATATGTTGGTTTAATGCTTACATCACTTTCTATTCAATAGACAACTGGTAATAACTTGAGGTCAGTAACAATTGAGAACCTTTCCGTTGGCTCCAGGTAGCTGGTACAGTGGTGTGTGCTGATATTTGTGATAACAATCAAACAGTTTGCTTATTCAGCATCAGCTGCCTTGGGTTAAAGTCTGAACACGCCTTAAACTCGGCATGTCAGGAGTGTTTCAGACAACTCTATCATTTATTTAGCTAGTACTGATACTACTCCCTGGCGGGTGGATTCAGAGCTAAGCTCCAAGGCTCCAGCTCTAATTGGAGAAATCACTGATAAATTCCCACAGCATTCCTTTTGGATACGTATTGCTGTGCTTTTACGAATGTTCTCTACCCCGCTCCCACACAATGACATCCCCGTTAGTATAACCCTGTCCTACAAGAACTACTGTGGTGGACAGGATATTTTTGGACTGATTTGATGGAGATTTTTCTTTCTCAGTCTCAGAGGAGACATTCTGCCATTTCAGTTTCCTATTTCACAGGAATAATAGACGAAGCAAAGAGATGATAAATGCTGACGGTAAGCCAAGTTATATTTTCTTCTTACATAAAAAGAAAATACTCATTCTAAAAACATTGTTTTAGTTCCACATTTAAATTACTTGAAGAAAACACATCTACCACAGATGCTGTCCCTGGGTCTCCTTAAGCAGCCTTGCTCATTCCTTCTCCATAAAAAGCCACTTCATTAACTCCTTAAGACACGTGGGCAAGATCTCCACTAACAGAAAACTACTCTACAAACAGTTTTTTCTACTGTGGATGCTTTATTCCTTCACTTTAGTTAACAAATATAATTTCAGCCTATGCTTATTCTGTTTTTAACTGTCTGGACAGATATTTTTACTCCTTCATCAGGTTACTCATCAATTAAACATTACTTTGTACGCGCTGCATACCAGGCGTCGGCCAGGTTCTGTGACTACTCGGTAAACAGGATGCAGGCCCAGCCCTCCAGGTGCCACAGTCAGTGGGGAGACACCCATACAGGAGAAAATAACACAACCGTGCGGTGGTTCAGGGAGATGGGTGTTAGTTTTTCAAAGTAGTTTTGTATTATTAGTTTGAAGTAATTTGTTCCAGAATAATTTGCTTGACTATTCTGAAATCCATGGAAACTGACCAAAATACAACACAAGCCAGTTGACAGGGATCTGGCGTGGATGGCAGCTCCTGGAGACTCTGCTGCTGGGCCTTTCATGATGTCGCTGTAGGCAGCTTGAGAAATGGACCCTTTGCCCTTGGCATACTGGGAATCCTCCCTAATATGGACACTTGCGCTTACTTGCCAGGCATACTTCTAAAGGCATTATCATATTTTTATTTCTGCTTTTGCATGCTTGACATTTCTTTTCCTGAAATGCCTGGCCACTTGTTCTTGGTTGCATTCATTTTGTATTTAACAGTTGACTGCTGGTTGTCTTATCTCACAGTATTGTGTGCTGTTCTTGGGGGACAGCGTGTTGTAGCAGAGGAGCCAAAGTCTTAGGTGCTCATGATGTAGGTGTCAAACCTAGATCTCTAATGGATGTACTCACAGCTTTATGAATTCCAGAAGATGTAGATTTTCCCTGCTGTGGACTTGACAGGGCCTGGCCTTTAATTTAGTCAGGAAGCCCCAGTTCCCTTCTGTGAATGCCTTATAGGCATGTATATGGAATCCATTATGAGCCCTTCATATCTTCTAGAACACTATTTTGCTCAGTAAATAATACATCAGCCAAGGTTAACTGACTTGCTCAAGGTCATGCAATAAATTGGTAGTGTTGTGGCAGGGAAACAACCTCTGTACGTGTCTCCTGGCCCCAGGCCATGACTCTATTCCCTTGGCCAAAATATTTCTGTAGTTTTCTGATTTGAAATACACATTTCAGTTTTTGTAGAAAATATCACTTGAAGGTAAGAATGCTTGAATAGTCCATAAAGGCCATGCTAGGATCTCTCAGCCTGCTATAGACATTACCTTCCAACAGGCGTGTTAAGGAGAGCTTGCCATTCGTGCTGCGGGATTAGGGCCTGGTTTGTGAGCAGCTGTTTTGGCTATGGTCCTGAGGAAGGGGAGCAGATCATTCCTGGGCAATGAGTTAATCATGTTAAATCTGTTTTTGATGAAGCCAATGTGTAACACAGGAGGGAGCCTCTAATGATGTACTTAATCCATCGGCCCAGTGGACTGGCCAAGCCTCTTTTTGAGGCCTTGGAGAGACTGAATAGCATTAGAAATAGATGAACAATGGGTAGTTCTGAATCCCCTGCAGGACTAATCGGTCACACAAGAGAATGCTCCGTCAGTGGGCTAGCATTTATTGAGCGTCTACAGAGGAAAAAACAGTGTTGTAGGCCCATGGATGTCCCATAAGCCTGCATACGCTCTCAAGCAGGAAAGGCACTTTCCTTAACCCACCTTGTTCAGCCCAAGGTGTCTGAAAATTTGGTGTTAGAGTGGGTGTGTTTCAGTATTTAGATATATAATCATTTATTTTGAAAATTGCCCAATCTGTGTCAAATTATTTTATTCTATGGAACATTGTTTTAACTGAATTTTCTTTAAACTTGAATTCATCGCATATTGAATGCTATTGCCTCCTTGTTGATTCTTTCGACACTCAACATATCTAAAATTCTCCAATTGCCATTACACTCCATCTGGCTGAAATTTTATGTCTTTTTGTTATAAGTAAAGAATTAAATACATCATTTTCAAATTGAAAGAACTGTGTCAATTTCAGGGATAACAATTTCTTTTTTGAATACAGTATGATTTCAGTTTAAGCTGACTTTTTCAATCTACTGAGAGCAGAAGAGAGTGGTGTGGGTTAGATCATCACATATGAAAGCATAATCTGAATTCCTGCAGTTAAAAATCTGAGTGTGGTGGCCAGCCCGGCAGCATGTAGCAGTTAAGTTTGTGCGCTCTACTTCGAGCAGCCTGGGGTTCGCAGGTTCGGATCCCGGGAGTGGACCGACGCACCACTTGTCAAGCCATGCTGTGAAGGTGTCCCAGATAGAGTGGAGGAAGATGGGCATGGATGTTGGCCCAGGGCCAGTCTTCCTCAGCAAAAAGAGGAGGATTGGCAACAGATGTTAGCTTAGGGCTAATCTTCCTCAAAAAAAACCTGAGTGTGAGCAATCACTCTAAATGGATACTTCTTCCTCCAAAATAAGGTTTCCAGTAGGAAAAAGTAAGTAGTACCATGTATGTAGGATTTAAACTGCACAAGACATGGTTGAAAAATCCCTCATAAAAATGAAGAAAAAGGGTAAGAGAAATATCGTCTCTAGCTATGGGTAATTTATAATAATAATAATATAAAATACTATTCTGTTTATCTATATTATAGAATCATATAACAGAATATAATACATCAATTGTCTATTTAATCTCTTCATTTTAGAGATGAGAAAAAGAAGATGCAGTGCAATAATAGTAGTAGTAATAATAATAACATAATATAATAGCTGCCACTAAAATTTATGGAGCACTTACTGTGTCACAGCCCTGCTCTATGCACATTACGTATTTTAGCTTACTTCGTTCTCCCACAATGCACCCCAATTGCTTATTAGAGTCCCCTTTACCCCCAACAAATAATTACCTCTTGGCCAACTCCTTGCACATCCATACTGGTGAAGAGTTTGCCTTTAAAAAGCCTACCCACAGCTGAGGACAGCACGGTTTCCAGTGGACTCAGGGACATTTGGGCAGGCTATTCTGGCATCCCAGGTAACTGGAATGAAGTCCAGAACTGAAGCCACTGCTCTGAGTGGGCACGTCCCTTTGTTGCAGGAATACTTCTCTTATCCACAGGGAGAACACAAACATAGGAGGACCAGGGTGGTGCCACCTGAGACAAATTATGTCCATCTTTCTTAGGCCAACCTGCAGTTAACTTCAGTAGAAGTATGAGCACTTATTTTATTGAAGGGTCAGGAAAGCATCCTGAAGAGGGACTGAGTAAAACGACAAGAAGTTGTAACTTTATGTGACTACTTGGTACACTTGGGGAGGAGAGTGAGAAGTACCATTTAGACCTCTGCAGGGGCCCTACGTGGAAGCATTCTCATCCCAACCCTTTCAGATTCAGAAAGAGGGACACCCTCCCCTCCGTGTATGCTAACCCCAATGGGTCCTGGTAGCCCCACTGTCTTCCACTGGAACTGCTTTGCACATCACGGGAGAAAGGAGTCTAGGGTCTCTGACCCTTCCTGGACTTGTAGCTTCTGCCTCTTGAGGCCTGAGCCCTACGCTAATGTAAAGTGGCTTCTATTTATATTTTGGTGGCTCTGAGATGAGATCAGAAAAGCCTGCCACTGGTTTTACTCATCATCACTCCTCACTCCACTGAATTATTTTTTCTGAAGAGAGCCTAATCTGCTCTTCCGTAAAGAAAGCACATAACTTGATCCAAGTCCTTGTTTAATGACAGCCCCAGGATTATTGTGCTTACAGATATTGGCTTCCTTCTTAAGCGTGAAGGACCACCTGTTTGCCCAGGCACTTGGGCTAATGGCCTCAAGTTTGTCACTGAATGAAAAGAAGAGGTATCTCAGTTCATCCCATATGGGACATGCATGTGCTCTCAGATGACAGACACTCACACATAGACCCACATTCACAAATCTATAAACATATACTTGCAAGAATTTATATCCACTATATTTACATTCCTAAGTTTGTCTTCAGAGGGATGGGCATCTGCTTTCCTTGAGCAAGAACATCTTATGGTGAGAAATCAGAAACATATGAGATGGCAAGGGAAGTTCAACCTCATCATAAAAAAATACCCCCCTGTAAAGTTTCAAGATACAAAATCATTTTACAAAAATCAGTTGCATGTCTACACACTAACAATGAACTATCAGAAAGAGAAATAAAGAAAACAATCCCATTTACAATAGCATCAAAAAGAGTGAAATACTTAGGAATACATTTAACCAAGTACATGAAAGATCTGTACACTAAAAACTATAAGACATTGATGAAAGCAATTGAAGAGGGCACATGTAAATGGAAAGATATTCCATGTTCATGGATTGGAAGAATTAATATTGTTAGTATGTCAATACTGCCCAGAAAGATCTAACTGTCTACAGATTCATTGCAATCTCTATAAAAATTTCCAATGGTATTTTTCACAAAATAGAAAACACAATCTTAAAATTCCCAGGAGCCACAAAAGACCTCATAAATCCAAAGCAATCTTCAGAGAAAAGAACAAAGCTGGAGGCATCACATTACCTGATTTCAAGCTTTATCACAAAGCTATAGTAGTCAAAACAGTATGATTTTGGCATAAAAACAGGCATATAAATCAATGGAACAGAATAGAGAGACTAGAAATAAATCCATGCATATATGGTCAATTGATTTTTGACAAAAGGTCAAGAATATAGAATGAGGAAAGGATAGTCTCTTCAACAGTGTTGGGAAAACTGGATAGCCCCTATGCAAAAGAATGAAACTGGACCACTATCTTAAGCACTCACCAAAAGCAACTCTAAATGGATTAAAGACTTGAATGTAAGACCCGAAACTGTAAAACTCCTAGAAGAAAACATGTAAGCTCCTTGACATTGGTCTTGGCAATGAATTCTTGGATTTGACATTAAAAGCAAAGGCAAGAAAAGCAAAAATCAAACGTGGGACTACATCAAACTAAAAAGCTTCTGTGCAGCAAAGGAAACCATCAACAAAATGAGAAGGTAACCCACGGAATGAGAGAAAATATTTACAAAACACATACTCAAAAGGGGCTAATATCCAAAATATACAAGGAACTCATACAACTCAATAACAATAAACAAATAACCCTATTAAAAATGGGCAAAGGGCCTGAACAGATATTCTTCCAAAGAAGACATGCAGATGGCCAACAGGTACATGAAAAGGTGCTCGACATCACTCGTCATCAGAGGATGCAAATCAAAGCCACGAGAGATGTCACCGCACGCCTATTACGCTGTCTGTAATCAAACAGACAAAAGATAAATGCTGGTGAGGATGTGGAGAAAAGGGAACACTTGTGCACTGTTTGTGGAAATGTAAAAGGGTGCAGCCACTATGGAACACAGTATAGAGGTTCCTTAAGAAATTAAAAATAGAACTACCATATGATCCAACAATTCCACTTTGGGCATATCCAACGGAAATGAAATCATTATCTTGAAAAAATATCTCTACTCCCATGTTCATTGCAGCATTATTTACAAAAGCCAATGTATGGGTACAACCTAAGTCCATCAGTTGATGAATGAATGGATAAGAGAGTTATTACCTACACATATACATATACACACACACACAGTAGAATATCATTCAGCCTTAAGAAAGAAGGAAATCTTGCCATTTGCGACAACATGGAGGAAACTGGAGGTCATTATGCTAAGTGAAATAAGCCAGACAGAGAAAGGTAAATACCATGTAGTATCACTTATAGGTGGAATCTAAAAACAAAAGTTGAATTCATAGAAACAGAGAGTAGAATGGTAGTTGCCAGGGGCTTGGTATTGGGGGAAATAGGGAAAGGTTGGTAAAAGGGTACAAACTTTCAGTTATAAGATGAATAAGGCTTGAGGATCTAATGTATAACACAGTGACTACAGTTGATAACACTATATTGTATAATCAAAATTTGCTAAGAGAGTAGACTTAAAAAAGGTAAATACGTGAGGTGATGGACGTTAATTAACTTGTTGGGGACAATCCTTTCATAATGTATACATATATCAAATCATCACATTGCACACTTTATATATCTTACAATTTTATTTGTCAATTATACCTCAATATAGCTGAAAAAAAAATGCCTCGATCACAAATATACAACACAGAGACTGGAAACTTGGAAAATAGATGATAGCTAATATGAAGGTTAATGTTTTTGAAAATGAATAGCTACTGGAAAATTTTGGAGGCTTGGCTATAGAAGCTACTTTCAAGAATCCTAAAACAATGGAGTTTTTTTCCATTAAATTTTTAAATTCCATCAAATTACTTGCTTTGAGCAACAAGTTGCTGATTTTCGGCAATGTTATCAAATAACCTTGACTTACCATTCATTATATGATTCTCTAAGTGATACTGAGGAATTATTCTGGATAATTACCTGGATGTATTCCTACAAGTCCTTATCCATAGAAAGAGAGATACACTTACATTCTTAAATGAAGATCATCAGACATATCCAGAGTTAAAACAATCCACAAGATCTTTCTCCCCAATGTTTCTTAGCACAATGTTTAAACTTTCAATGGTAGGAAAATCTCTCAACTAATAAACGAGCTGATCACAGGACTCCCCATTTCTTGTCATCCCCTTTCTCCAACAGTTACTTTTTTAAGTCTCAACTCTCTTAATGGAAAGTGGTCTAGAGCTCCAAAAGTCGCTTGAGAAAACCATGAACTAGTTCATTTATTTGACAAATATTCTTTGAGCACCTATGATGTGTCAAACTCTCGTTAAGGTACTGGGGTTTAAGGAGTAAACAAACAAACAAAAGAACAAAACCACCACCAAGAAAAAACCACCTGCTTTCATGAAGTTTCCATGGTCAAAGAACTTTGTGCTGTCTTGTCTCAGGTTCAAAACCTTTTTACTCTGTTTCTCAAGAATCTGGAGTACATTGCTATTCTAGAGGCTTTCCTTGCTCTTGGGAGATACACCTGCAGGAAGTGAAGAAAGCCGGGTGGGCAAAGGGAGAAACTGACCTGCCATGCAGGGGCAACTGAGGCCCAGCCCACCTCACACCGGACTCTGAGCCGATGGCCATTCCAAATTAAGGCAAGGGAGGCCAGCCTTTGTATCCCAACACCGTACAGTCATTGGTCTCTGTGTATTTGTTTTCTAAGAAGAATTTAATAAAAGGGAATAAAAAAGTCATTTTGGAAATGCTATTCTTTATTTAAAAGAAAGTTTCAAGGTGTATTCTTTATGATTTACCAACTTGTGTTCCAGATATAAAGTTTCTTTAATAAAAAATTACACTAGTAGGAAAAAATTTTGATTGTGATTTTTTAGGTCTTGGTCATAATTTGTCAAACTTTTTTCTGTCGGAAAGACTTCTGGAGTTCAGCTGCCTCTACTGGTCCCTCTCCCTCCCCTCTGTGGCTTCTGGAGTTCAGTTCCCCGGGAGCAGCCTGGCCTGTCCACGTGTTTACTGGCAGAGAGGGCTACCTCACAGGTCCCTTGCGCAAAATGAGCTGCTCTCTTGACAGGAGGCTGTTTGACACTGTCACAAGCCTTGCTATCTGCTGAGTAAACGTAGGCCAGTGAGAGCTCACAGCATAAACACGTGTGAAAACATCAGGGCTGCTCTATATGGATCCCTGTAATTCAAACGGCTCCTGAATAATTTTATGTCATTTGGAAAAATTTTGTTAGGCATGAAGTCTAGCAAGCATTGAAAGTTTTTTTTTTTTGTGAGGAAGATCGTCCCTGAGCTAACATCTGCCAATCCTCCTCTTTTTTTTTTTTTTCCTGAGGAAGACTGGCCCTGGGCTAACATCCATGTCCATCTTCCTCCACTTTATATGAGATGCCGCCACAGCACGGCTTGACAAGCGGTGTGTCCGTGTGCGCCCGGGGATCCGAACTGGCGAACCCCGGGCCACTGTAGTGGAGGGCGCACACTTAACTGCTTGTGCCACCAGGCCAGACCCAAGCATTGAATTTTTAAGTTTACTTTTCTGACTATTTTCTCTGAAAAGTAATAGAAGAAATTTTCCTGGCAAGAGTTCCCACTATTCCTCTTTCATTTTTCTTTATCTTTTCTGTACTCCATCTCGGTGAGGCCTCAATGTCTACACCTTGCCTTTCCTGAGGAGATGTGTTAGAGGAAAGAAAGAGAGAGAGAGGGAGGGAGGGAGAAAGGGAGGGAGGAAGGGAGGGAGGGAGAGCAAGAGAAAGGAAAGAAAGGAAGGGAAGGAAGGAAGGAGGCAGAGAGGGAGGGAGGGAGAGAGAGAGAAACAGAGAGAGAGAACGAAAGAATGAAAGAAAGAAAAAGAAAGAAAAAAAGAAGGAAGGAAGGAAGGAAAGAAAGAGAAAGAAAGAAGGAAAGAAAGAAAAGAAACTTTAGGGGCTTGGTCTTCAACAGTGAGGAAACAAGTTGAATCTAAATTGGATCATAGGTCCCATTCCATGGGTAGAAATTTAAAGATCTTCTCCTGGTTTCTTGATTTTCTTTTCCTATTGTTTAAAAGTCACATTTTCTATGTGCCTATAATAATGACCTTTTGGGGAGACATTAAATACTGCTTATAAACATGGGAGTCCAGGATATTCACTCTTGGCAAAATCTCACCAACACTTTTGTTTCACTTCTCTATCTTGGAGACATTTAGGGTAAGACTTATCCTAAAGATGCATCGTTACCTAACCCTCTTGCCCTTTTCCTTGCTGAGTTGTCAGTGCCAATAAGCAAATGACGAATAAAGTGAAAGATGTGAGCCTAAATAATCACACCATGACAGGGTGTTTGAGCTGTTAGCACTATACCCCTTCCCAGCTTCTTGTCTTATTTTTCCAAACATCTTTTTTTACATAATTTGTGATCCAAGAACAAACTATTTTAAGTCAAGTAATACAGATCTGTAACTATATCCAGAATCCCTTTCATTTTTCAGACTTGGCATTAGAATTGTTATTTTATCTTTGCATTCAAAGTTAAATGTAAAACATTTTATAGAAAAGTCTATTGGCCACTTTAATATCCCTGACAATCAGACACAGCGTTTAGTGCAACAAAAACAGAGCATTTTGTGACTCCTACTCTATACCAGGCACAGTTTTAAGCCCTTTATATCCATTAAATCTTTTAATTATCACGACAACTTATGAAATGGGAAATAATATTAAAGCAAAGCACAAAGAGATAACTTACTTGCCTTAGATTACACACCAAATAAACGGCCGAGTCAGAATCAGAGCACGGACAGCCCAATAGAGATAGGAGGTTTGTTTTCTCCCCAAGAAATCACATTTTAACTGGTGTTCATAAAGTCCGTTTCGTCTTGCACCCCATCATTCTTCCCATCGCACTGTCCCTCCCATCAGGCTGCACTGAAGTAACCCGGGATATTTGGGGATTTGTCTAAGGAGAGCTGAACTGGAGATACATTTCATTTGGGGTTTGGTGATATATTTACATGGTTCACAGATAATGCTGCGTGTAGTTAAGTTACTACTAGCTCTCATAGTGTAGAAGTGAGTTCTAGAAATAACCTTATTGCCTACTCTGCCGATTCACTTGACATTGTAATACAAAGGTGCAAGGACATAGGTCAGTGTGCAGTGCGACACGTCCAGTGGTGTCCAGTGTGCACAGCCCTCAAGTGTGTCGTATGCAGAAATCACGGGCTTGAAATGTATGGAGACAGAAGTTTTTCTTCTAAACCTTATGCCTTCTAAATTAAATAAACTTAATATACTTATTCCCAAATTTGACAGCAATCCTAAAAATATACTTTACCATTAATAAGTAGTGAGGCTGAAATAAATCTTTGTAAACAACGAGAAATGAGAAACATATTTTGACCAACCATGCCAGAAGGAAGACTAATTTATCTTTCTATACCCTCATAGAAAGTGGTATAGAAAATACCACTAGGAAGGAGCAATCAAGAGGTACACAGGAAAAACCTATAGAGAAAAAAGTGTTATGAAACTGTTTCAATTAGATAATAAAACAAGCTGCTTTTCTAGATTTTATATGTTCATAAGCTTTTGTAAATTTCTACCTTGTGGTGATTTATTTTTACATTTAAAAACAATTTCATTCTTTAGTAGTCCAAATTTTGTGTTGCTTTCTTTCTTTTCTTCTTTTGTTTTTTGCTGAGGAAGATTTGCCCTGAGCTAACATCTGTTGCCAATCTTCCTCTTTTTTTTTTTTTTATGTGAGCTGCTGCTGCAGCATGGCTACTTACAGATGAGTGATGTGGTTCTGCGACTGGGCACGGAACCTGGGCTGCCAAAGCGTAGCACCCCGAACTTAACCACTAGGCCACCGGGGCTGGCCTGCTTTCTTTTTAAAGAGCCCCCAAATCGGTAGTAGTTTCAGACTGGGAGGATCAGACATAAATTTGCTGGGAGGATTGACATATACTTACATACATATGTTTTGTAGCACATGACACAAGATAATCATTAATTTTTGGATCTCTTACTCCTTTTCCCTTCAAAATATTACTTGGTGAGATAATGGAGGTTTTTTTGTTTATTTGTTTGTTTGTTTTTTGGTGAGGAAGATTGGCCCTGAGCTAACATCTGTTGCCAATCCTCCTCCTTTTGTTGAGGAAGACTGGCCCTGGGCTAACATCAGTGCCCATCTTCCTCTACTTTATATGTGGGATGCCTGCCACAGCATGGCTTGATAAGTGGTGTGTAGATCCATGCCCAGGCTGCTGAATCGGAGCGTGAGAACTTAACTGGTACACCACCCGGCTGGCCCCAATAATGGAGTTTTTTTACCTGACTAGTCCCAGGGAGAATATGGAAGAAACTCTTTCAATGTGAGTCTTTTAAGCACACAAACAGTTACCTAACAAAATCCAATAACCCTGTGTCATAAGGTTTCACAGTGAGATTTCTGAGATTTGAGAGCATCCCAGATAGTGATGCCACAGCTAAAGAGGAAGACGGTCTGAATATGTGGGGCCTTGGAATACATAGCAAATGCTCAATAGGTTCATCTAAGTGTTACAGTTTTTAGAAAAGACTGTATTTGATCTCATTATCTTTTTCTTGGCTTGACTATTTGAACAGGCTCTATATTGGTCCAGACTTTTTTGGAATGGTCTGGAATGATGATTGTGTGTCTGTTATGCAGAGACACTGTCCCAGGTGCTGGTGACATGTCAGTGAATAATCAGACAAGGCATCTTCTGTCCCGAAGCTCACATTCCAGAGAAGAAGACAGGCAATCGAGAAAGACCCCTATGTGGGGATCGGACAGGAGCCAGGCTATGTAGACTCAAAGATCCTTGTGCATAGCCGACTTAACACATCCTTGGATGACCATACATATAATAAGCAAGAAGCCACATCTAAAGAATGTTCATAGGAAGATACATTCACTTTGTCATTGGGATCAGTACAGCAAACACAAAATCTTGCCCGGGTCAGTAAAGGATGACATGCTGTGAATTTTCTACCTTTGTTTTACCCCTAACTCCCTCCTAGGATTCTTTACATCTTTGAGATTGCTTGTAGATTTACGGTGCTAGATTGAAGAAATGTCAGATCTTACACAAAATCTTAGTTTTATTCCTATAATTCAAAAATAAATGACACTCAGACCCTGTATGTCTTACATTATTGCTTCACTCTGGATTATCTAACAGGAAAATTGAGGTAGCACACCATTCATTTTAAGACTAAGATCAACTGCAAAGGGAAGACTCCAACATCTGAAACAGCAAGATAATACTACCACAAACTGAGGTAACAGTCTGTCATCGCAAGCCAGCCTCCAGTCTGGCACAAGGGATATTAGGTGGTGATACAGAATCTGCCCTCTGCCATGGGTTCTCTGGGTAAACTCAGGAAGTGGAGAAGTCATAGGAAAATTCCCTGAAATCATTAATAGTGGAGCAAAGTGAGAGATATACGATAAACCTAAGTTGTTTCTTTAGTTGCATGTACGTATCATCCACCCTCTTGTATTATTTTACTGATGATATTATTAATAGAAGTGCCTGTGTGGCATTGGTGAATCACTGGGGATGCAGAATGTAATTCTTTCTGAAATTTAAATTCTTAATGATGAAGTAATTCTCAAAAGCAATATAAATGGAAAGAAGGAAAGAGGAAAAGAGAGGAAAGAAAGAGACAGAGGGAGAGAAGGAAGAAAAGAAGAAAAGAAGGAAGAAAGGTGGCAAGGAAGGGGAAAGAAAGAAAACTAGCCTAATAGACATTTAAAGAAATGCCATTTAAACAATAATGAGATACTACGTTTTACCTTTCAAATTGTTCAAATTGTTGAACACACACAATGTTCTAGTTAGCTATTGCTGTGCAAAAACCACCCTAAATTAAGTGGCATAAAGGAACCATCATTTTATGAGGCTCGTGGATTCTGTTTGTCAGGAATTCAGAAAGGGGACAAATGTCTCTGTTCCACAGTGTCTGGATGCTCAGCTGGGAAAATTCATTAATTCACATGTCTGGTGGTTGACCTCAGATTGGCTGTCAACCGGCCATCAACATATGGTCTCTCTATGTGACTATTTGATTTCCTCACCACAGAATGGCTGACTTCCAAAAGCAAGTGTCCCAAAAGAAGTCAGATGAAAACTTTCCCTTTTATAACCTTGCCTTGGAAATCACACCACATCCTTTTTGTCAGTCATGATTCCACCCAACATCAGGAGAGGGAACAAAGACCTTACTTCTTGAGGGGAGGAGTGTCAAAAGCACATGTACAACGAGCACAGGGGGTGGGAAACATTTTGCAGCCATTTTTGGAAAACACAATCAGCCACACACACTGATAACCAATTTTGATGAGGAAAATGAGAGTAATTACAATTTTGTACTGCTAGCCTGGGCATTGGCTGTACTTGACAGAAGCCTTAAAATATACCTGGGCATTGGCTGTACTTAACAGAAGCCTTAAAATATACCTATCCTTTGACATACTAATTCTAGGTTTCCAAGTCCTAATTCCTAAAGAAATAATCACGGGTGTTTCTATAATCCATAGGTGCCATGGTTCACCAGCCTGTGAATAGTTTATCCTTTTTTGATCATATCTGAATTATTGCAGCACAAACCTCTAAGCCGTAGGGTGACTAGAGGAAGTTAGCTCCCTTAAAATGTCTCTGCCCTCACCCAGTTTTTTTAGAGGGTCCCAAAGATATGTCCCATGCTGCAGTCACACCAGCTTTCCATCTGGTTCCTGATCTTAGATGCTTTCAGTGACACAGACTTTGAACACTAGGTAATGATGGAGGTGGCCTTATGTGTTGTTGTAATTATTCTCACTGTGATTTTCTGAATGTTCTAAATTTTTCATGGTGATTCATTTGTAATCAGGAAAAAGTTATTAAAAGGAAACCAAAATTATCCAGTTCTTATCTTATGCTTATTTGTTGAGGCAAAAGATGTTTTGGCCCCATACCTTACAATGCTCTTGCCAGAGGAAGTTAGATAGATAGATAGATAGGTGATAGATAGATAGATAGATAGATAGATAGATAGATAGATAGATAATCATATATATGAAGTATAGGATATATACGTTACTCATTAAGCACATATATATATCTTAAATACTGCAACAACATCCTACCTAATCTCCCTGGCAGCAATGTTGCCCACATCAATCCGTGCCTCAGACTATATCCATCCACAAAGAACTTTTGAAAATGCAAATGTAGTCACATCATTTTCTGTTTAAAATCCTTCATTACTGTTAGGATACAGTACCCTTTTCCTCCCATAGCTGGCCCGTGCTGGTGGAATCTGGTCCCTGCTACCACTTCCCTCCCACGTATTCCCATTACACCCACCACCACACATAAATAACCCATGTTTTAAATATTCCTGCACTCCTTCGGCCTGTAGATGTGTTTTACTTGGCCTGTAATACATTTAAAAATATTTTTCTTTGTTGCTAATATTTACAAATTGGGAGATTTTACATAAAAAAATATTTGGTTTTTCAGATTTTTAAAAAATATGACACAGTGTGCCAGCATTAGGTTGGCACTCCCAGTGCCTCCATTGGACGGTCCAGGGATTCATCTTTACTCCCGATGACCCCTCACCAGCTCACGTCACTAATGCGCACCACATTCCTAGCCCCTACACACATTAAAGTTTGTGAACCTGACAAAATGAGATATTTAGCTAAACCTAGATAACATACAAAATTATGCTACTTTTCACCTGAATGCTTTAACATCATTTAGAAGAAACATAAATAGCACATCTTCTCTTGGCTAAGAAAACAGAATTTAAATCAGTTCTTCAATTCTAAGAAACTGTAAATTCTACAAATTAAGTTTAGTTTTCTTTAGTCATTCTTCTCTGTGCTTCTTATAGCCTTTTAAACTCCACTTGCCCATTGAGCACTTTATTATACACTTTCTTGCTTTGCTTGAGACTTTTTCATAGGTGTTAGTCTTGTTCCTTCTACCAGACTCAAAAATTATTGAAAGCAGGAGTCTCATCAGGATACTTACACTTAGAAAGGCTCTCAAGGGGCCGGCCCAGTGGCACAAGTGGTTAAGTGCATGCGCTCCGCTGTGGTGGTGCAGGATTTGCAGGTTCGGATCCCGGGCGCACACCAGCACA
Source organism: Diceros bicornis minor (assembly GCF_020826845.1). Lineage (NCBI taxonomy): Eukaryota > Metazoa > Chordata > Mammalia > Perissodactyla > Rhinocerotidae > Diceros > Diceros bicornis. The sequence goes on from NC_080775.1 coordinate 34,041,518, forward strand.
TCGCTTGTTAAGCCATGCTGTGGCGGGGTCCCATATAAAGTAGAGGAAGATGACCACGGATGCTAGCTCAGGGCCAATCTTCCTCAAGAAAAAAGGGGAGGATTGGCATCAGATGTTAGCTTAGGGCTGGTCCTCCTCACAAAAAAAAAAAAAAAAAAAGGAAAGCTCTCAATAAATTCTGGTTGATGATTTGATAAAATACATCATTCTAAACACTGGATAGATACACTGGGAAAATGGTATCCTGGTCACTGACAAGGCTGATTTAGAACAAGTCAGTCAGTATGCAGGACTCTTTGGAAAAGATGATTCTCTGCTCACATTAAGGAGGAGAGAGTAAAATAAGTCCTTGTATGTTGTAATCCAAATCTGCCTTCCTGCATTCATTTTTCAACCCAGGAGTTTCTCAAGATAAAAATAGCACCATATATTCTTTCCTTCCATGGGGAAAAAACCCAAGTGGAAAGATCTCAGTAGGTTCCAGCTCTACCTCTCTCCAATGTCACCATGATTTGCATGCCAAAGGGAAGCCTGCAGGCAGAGTGGCCCTCTCTGGAGATGGGCATAGCCCAGAACTGGAGAGTGACAGCTCTTGGTCAGGGCACAGAGAAAGGCTGGCTCTGTATGTAGCCCTGGCACTCTCGAAAGAGGCAGGATCCCGGGAGCCCGCCAAGAACTGGAGGTCAGGGAGGTTGCTAGTTGCAAAGTCTAACTAAAGGCAGAGCTAAGTTTCCACTTTAGGAAAATTAACTTGTTGAGGTGATAATAGAATAATTAAGTGTCTCTTCTCTGTGCCTTACTTTCCAATTGACACAGGGTATTATAATCTCAGAATCATTTTCTTCTCTCAGATGAAGATATGTTTAAGAGCTAAGTGACAGTTTTCAAATGGCTGCATAACATTTCTATTGACAACACAAGGGCACTCTTTGCAGCTACCATTTATGAAAAATATATTTGTCAAAATTATAGGTAACTAAATTGACATGGAGGCAGCTGACCTCAGAAGGGAACACAAATGGCAGTTTCCATGGTAAATTGTCCTTGCTGGAACAAGGACACCTTCCTTTTCACACTGGCTCGAATGGACCTACCGACCTATAACAACGTAGTCATTACCGTTGAGTGACGCAAATCTCTGCTAGAGTTCAGAACAAAGACATGAGGAAAATGATGGCACCATGGCCAGATATCTCATTGATCTTTGGTAATGGGTGATAGGATTTCTATGATTTCCATGGATAATCCAAAATTAAACAATAAAATAAATTCGTTTCAGTTGCTATTCTCTTTATGCAAAAATATGTATGACTAAATGATGAAATAAACTAGATTATATTTTTTCCTTCCAGAAACCTCAAAATAGATACCCTCACAGACTGGCTGACATATATGCATGTGCACACACTGTCTGTTAAACATATACACATACGTACACACAGTTACCTTTGGTAGGGCTTTACGAGAGAGAAGAGTGTATTGACTGGCAAGTGGTAGCAAAAGGAAAAGAAGAAAAGATTTAGCTCAGGATTTGTAAGCACTGGCACTATGGACATTATAAGGCAGATCATTACTTGTTGTGAGGACTGTCCCATGCCTTGTAGGATGTTTAGCAAAACTCTTGGTGTCTACTTGTGAGATGCCAGTAGCACACTCTTCCTCCCAGTTGTAACAATCAAAAATGTCTTCAGGCATATTATCAAAGGTGACATCACTAAAGTGGCAACATAGGAGACCCCCAGCCTCTGTCCCCCTACAAAGATCAACAAGCAGACAGCTACCATCAAACAAAAACAGCCTGGGAGAGCTCTACTGTCCACTTAAGAAATTTTAGCAACACAGTAGGAAGAAAAAACTGAAAATAACCACACAAGAAGAGAAGGAAGACGACTTCATTTTGCCTGCGTCATCTCATCCCTCAAGCCAGTGCTGCTCAGTGCCAAGAGGGAACTTCTCAGCTTGAAAGGGTTTCCCTTGCCAGGAAAGAAAGAGTGGGATAGCAATCAGCTTCTCCAGCCTTTTGGGGCACCACATGAAGGCCCTGTTGCATTTTCACCCCACCCAGACCAGCAAAGCTGAGACATATAGGTATGGCTAGGAAAAAGGAAAGAAAAGCAGGGGCTACCAAGAGCAACTGTGGGTCACAATGAAACAAACCCGGTAGAGTTCACTACTGAAAAACCAATGCCAGAACAGCCACCATGAACCCCCTGCAGATTTCACCAACTTTCACCCCACAGGTATACATATTCCTTAATGCCAGCTGCCTGAGTCTCTCCCCATTCCCTCCTTCCTCTGCCCCACTGGAGCCCAGTAACTGCACTGGAAGCCAGTCCAGGCCTCTGCTGCTGCACAAGTGCAAAATGGCAACCTAGACTCCTGAGGCTGACCCCCACCACCGTACATGTTCTTGGGGCTAACCCCTCCAACTGTGTACTTGCATGTTGCTGGCCTGACACCTGTCGCCAGCCTCCACTGCAGTGTACGTGCCCAGGGGAGACAATGCAGCCACAAGAGAGCATGCTGACAGCCAGGACTCCTGCAGCTACATGAGTGCCCGGATCAGGCCCTGTCTTCCGTCACTGGCCTGCACCACTGTGATCAACAGCAGCTAGCCCCTGCCTTCTCTCAGCCTGACTCCCATTGGCAGCTTCTATTGTTATGCACTCGTGATGAAATCCAGCAGCCACAGTAGTGCATGTCGACAGCCAAGGCTCATGCATCTGCTAGTGAGTTCATAGTTGGCCCTAGCTTTTGCTGTCTACCTTGGCCCCTACCACCACATGTATGCCTACAACCAGCCCCTGCCACTACACAGACACCTGCAGCTGGCCCCTGCAGCTGAGTGTGTTCACACCACCAACTCTGGCTGCCACTGTAGCCTGCCCTAGATCCTAGCCACTGGACCTGGAGGTGCTACTGGAGACCCCAATGGCCCTTAGAGCCACTGTGGACTCCCACAGTGCTTGACAAGGACCACGAAGTTGTCAATGCTGTGAAACTAATACCCTGAGCCAAAGAGGCATCACGTCCCCCAGGACTCCAGCATCACATGTTCCCACATAAAGCACCCTGTGCCCTGGACACAGGGTCACAGCATGCTCCAACACATCCCACATCTAGGTGAAAGTCTTCTCTTACCAAAGTCAATCCTTAAAGTCTGGAAGAAGTGACTGTTTCTTGAAATGTGCAGACATCCAGCAGGGCTACAGGGATCACAAAGAATCAGGGAAATGTGAGTCCACCAAAGAAATATAGTAAACCTCCAGTGACTGGTTCCAAAGAAATGGAGATCCAGGAATCGTCCCACAAAGAATTCAAAATAATTGTTCTAAAGATGCTCATAGAGCTACAAGAGAATATAGATAAATAATTCAATGATATCAGGAAAGCAATATAAGAACAAAATGAGAAGTTTAACCAAAAGATAGAAAACAAAAATTAGAGCCTAACATAAATTTTAGAGCTGCAGAATAATGACTCAGCTGAAGAATTCAATAGAGAGCTTCAACATGAGACTTGACCAAAGTACAAGAAAGAACAAGTAATATAGAAGACAGATCAATTGAAATTATCCAAATAGAGGAAGAAAAAATGAAGAAAGCATATGGGACCTATGGGACACCATTAAAAAAAGCAATGTGCACATCACTGGAGTCCCAGAAAGAGAGAAAAGGCAGACATCTTATGTAAAGAAATAATGGCTGAGAACTCCCAAATCCTGGGAAGAGATTTGGACTTTCAAGTTCCTGAAGCTAAGAGAGCACCCCAAAATTCAATCCAAAATGATCTTCCCCAAGACACATTATAATAAAACTGTCTAAAATCAAAGACAAAGAGAGAATTTTAAAAGAAGCAAGGAAATATTTTTCTCACTTACAAAGGAACCCCAATAAAGCTATCAGTGGGTATCTCAGCAGAGACCTTGCAGGCCAGGAGAGAGTGAGATAATATATTCAAAGTACAGAAAGAAAGAAACTGCCAACCAAGAATAATTTACCCAGCAAAGCTGTCCTTCAGGAATGGAGGCAAGATAAAGACTTTCTTTAAAAAACAAAAGCTAAAGGAATTCATCAACACTACCCTTGCCTTAAAAGAAATGTTGAAAGGAGATCATCAAGCTGAAATGAAAGGATGTTAATCAGTAACATGAAAACTTACAATACACTGGTAAATGTAAGTATAAAGTCAGATTCAGAATACTCTAATACCGTAATATGGTGCCTGTCAACCACTTAATTCTAATATAAAGGTTAAAGGAAAAAAGTCTTAAAAATAACTATAGCTACAATAAGTTGTGAATGGACACACAATATAAAAAGATGTAAATTGTGACATCAGAAACATAAAATGTGAAAGGAGGGGGTAAAACGATAGAGTTTTTGTATGAGATTGAAGTTAACTTATCAGCTTAAAGTAGACTGTTATTTCTATAAAATGTTTGATTTAAGCATCAGGGTAATGACAAAAAAAAAAAACTTATAGTAGATAAAAACAAGATAAAGACAAAAGAATCAAAGAATACCACTGTGGAAAATTATTGATTCAAAAAGGAAGGCAGCAAGAGAGGAAGAAAGGAGCAGGGAATTACAAAACAGCCAGAAAAAAGGTAATGAAATGGTGTTAATAAGTCTTTACCTATCAATGTTATTATAAATGTAAATGAATTGAAATCTTCAATCAGAAGACAGAGAGTGACTTTATAGATTTAAAAAAAAAAAAAGTGAGACCCAATTATATGCTGCCTATGGAGACTCACGTTGGCTTCAAAGATTCACATGGGCTCAAAGTGAAGGGATGGAAAATACGTTCCACACAAGTGGAAACCAATGGAGAGCAGGGTTAGTTATATATGACAAAATGAACTTTAAGCCAAAAACGGTGACAGGAGAAGAAGGTCACTATATATTAATAAAGAGGTCAATTCATCAAGAGGATATAGATATAACAATAATAGATATATATGAACCCAACATTGGATCACCTAAATATATTAAGCAAATACTAACAGATGTGAAAGGAGAAAGAGACAATGATACAATAATAGTAGGAGACTTCAATACCCCTCTTTTAACAAGGTAGATCATGCAAACAGAAAATCAAAGAGGCAACATTGGACTTGAACCATACTTTAGACCAAATGGTCCTAACAGATATACACAAAACATTCCTTCCAACAGCAGCAGAATACACATTCTTCTCAAGTACACACAGAACATTCTCTAAGATGGATCATATGATAGGTCACAGAACAAGTCTTAGCAGATTTAGTGAGACTGAAATTACACCATGTATCTTTTCTGACCACAATGGTATGAAACTAGAAATAAATAATAGGAAGAAAGCTGGAAATATCACAAATATGTGGAAATTAAACAACATGCTTCTGAGCAATCAACAGGTAAAAGAAAAAATTGAAAAAAAACCCTTGAAACAAATGAAAATGGAAAAAATCTATGGGATGCTGCAAAAGCAGTTCTAAGAGAGAAATTTATAGTGATAAATTTCTGCATAAAGAAAAAAAGATCTCAAATAAACAACCTAAGTTTATACCTCAAGGACCTAGAAAAAGAGGACCAAACTAAGCTCAAAGTTAGAAAAAAGAAGGAAATAACAAAGATCAGAGCAGAAAAAATAAAAATAGAAAAAAATATTAAAAAATCAATAAAACCAAGAGCCAGTTTTGAAAAGATAAACAAAATTGAAAACTTTTAGCTAGACTAAGAAAAAAAGAGAGAAGTTTCAAAAAAAATAAAATCAAAAGTGAAGGAGGGGGGCCAGCCCGGTGGCGCAGGCGGTTAAGTGCGCACGTTCCGCTGCGGCAGCCCGGGGCTCGCCGGTTCGGATCCCGGGTGCGCACCCACGCACCGCTTGTTAGGCCATGCTGTGGCGGCTTCCCATATAAAGTAGAGGAAGATGGGCATGGATGTTAGCCCAGGGCTAGTCTTCCTCAGCAAAAAAGAGGAGGATTGGCTTTGGATGTTAGCTCAGGGCTGGTCCTCCTCACAAAAAAAAAAAAAAAAAAGTGAAGGAGGAAGCACTGCAACTAATACTACAGATAAAAAGAATCATAAAACATTGCTGTGAACAATTATACACCAACACATCGGATAACCTAGAAGAAATAGATAAATCTCTAGAAACATAGAACTCACCAAAACTGAATCAAGAATAAATTAAAAGTTTAAACAAAGCAATAATGAGTAACGAGATTTATCAGTAATAAAAAGTTCCTAGCAAAGAAAAGCCCAAGAAAAGATGCCTTCATGGATTAATTCTACCAAACACTTAAAGAAGAATTAATGCCCATCTGTCTCAATCTCTTCCAAAAAACTGAAGAGTATGGAATGCTCCCAAACTCATTTTTGAGGCCAGCATTACCCTGATACCAAAGCTCATAGTTAAGGACACTATGAGAAAAAAATAGACCAATATCCCTGATGAATACAGATGTAAAATTCTCAGCCAAATTTAGCAAACAGAAATCAAGCACATTAAAATGATCATACACTGTGATCAAGTAGAATTTATTGCTGAGATGCTAGAATAGTTCAACATATGCAAATTAATAAATGTGATACACCACAGTAATAGCATGAAAGATAAAAATCATATGATCATCTCAATAGATGCAGAAAAAAATCACCTGACAAAATTCAACATCATTTCATGATAAAAACACTCAACAAATTGGGTACAGAAGGAGTATACCTCAACATAATAAAAGCCATATATGACCAGTCCACCACTGAAATCATACTCAATGGCGATACACTGAAAGCTTTTCCTCTAAGATTAGGAACAAGACAAAGGACCAACTCTCACCACTCCTATTGAACATATTGCTAGAAGTCCTAGCCAGAGTAATCATGCAAGAAAAAGAAATAAAAGGCATCCAAATTAGAAAGGAAGAAGTAAAATTTTCTTTGTTTGTAGATGACATGATCTTAAATATTGAAAATTCTAAAGACTCTACAGAAAAACTGTTAGAACTAATCAATGAATTCAGAAAAGTTGCAGGTAGAAAATCAACATACAGAAATAAGTTGTGTTTCTATACATTAACAATGATATTTATCTGAAATTATAAAAAATTACATTTATAGTAGCATAGAAAACAATAAAATGGTTTGGAATAAATTTAACCAAGGAGGTAAAGATTTGTACACTGAAAACTACAAAACATTAATGAAAGAAATTGAAGAATTCACAAACAAATGAGTAAATATCCTGTGCTCATGGACTGGAAGAATTGATACTGTTAAAATGTCAAGACTACCCAAAGCCATTTGTACTTTCATTGCAATCTCTATCAAATTCCAACGGCATTTCCACAGGTAGAGAAAACAATTCTAAAATTTATATGGAACCAAAAAAGACTCTGAATAGCCAAAACAATCCTGAGAAAGAATGACAAAACTGGAGGCATCATACTTCCTGACTTTAAGCTATACTACAAAGCTATAGTAATTAACAGTGTGTTACTGGTATAAAAATATACACATAGATCAATGGAACAGAATCAAGACTCCAGAGGTAAATCCTTGTGTATACAATCTACTCATATTTGGCAAAAGAGCCAAGAATACTCAACGGGGAAAGAATACTCTCTTCAATGGTGTTGGGAAAACTGAATAATTGCATGAAGGATGCAAGTAATCGCAAAAGGATAATTGCAAAAGGATGACATTGGACCCCTATCTTACATCATTCACAAAAATTAGCTTGAAATAAGAACTGAAACTGTTAAACTCCTAGAAGAAAACATTGAGATAAATTCCTTGACATTGGTCTTGGCAACAATTTTTTTTGGAAATGACACCAAAAACACAAACAACAAAAGCCAAAATTAATAAATGGGCTACATCAAACTAAGAAGCTTCTGCACAGCTAAAGAAATAATCACCAAAATGGAAAGGCAACCTATGGAACGGGAGAAAACATTTGCAAATCACATATTGGATAAGAGGATGGTGTTCAAAATATACAAGGGATTCACACAACTCAATAGCAAAAAACAAAAACGAAAAAACAATCTGATTAAAAATGGGCAGAGGAACTAAATAGACATGTTTTCAAAGAAGATATAGCTGACAGGTACATGAAAAGATACTCAACATCACTAATCATCAGGGAAATACAAATCAAAACCATGATGAGATATCACTTCATACCTGTTAGAATGGCTATCATAAAGAAAGAGACAACAAATTTAGGCAAGGAAGTGGAAAAAAGTGAACCCTTGTGTACTTGGTGGGAATGTAAATTGGTACAGCCACTATGGAAAACAGTATGGAAGTTCCTCAAAAAATTAAAAAAAGAGCTAGCATATGACCCAGAAATCCCACTTCTGGGTATATATTTAAGGAAATGAAAACAGGATATTGAAGAGATACCTGCACCCCCATGTTCAGTGCAGCATTATTCACAATAACCATGATATGGAAACAACCTATGTGACCATCAATGGACAAATGGATAAAGAAGATGTACAATAGAATATTATTCACCCATTAGAAGGAAGGAAATCCTGCCATTTGTGACAACATGGATGGAACTTGAGGGCATTATGCTAAGAGAAATAATTCAGATTGAGAAGGACAAATATAGTATGACCTCACATGTGGAATCTAAAAAAAAAGCTAAACTCATAGAATCAGAGAGTAGAGTGGTGGTTACCAGGGGCTGGCAAGTGAGGAAAATGGGAAGATGTTGGTCAAACGGTACAAACTTCGAGTTATAAGATGAATAAGTTCTGGGAATCTAATGTATAGCATAGTGATTATAGTTAATAATATTGTATTATGTACTTGAAAGTTGCTAAGAGAGTAGATCTTAAATGTTCTCATCAGAAAAAAGAAATACTAATTATGTGACATGATGGAGGTGTTAACTAGTGCTATGGTGGTAATCATTTTGCAATATATAAGTGTATCAAATTAACATGTTGTATGTCTTAAACTTACATAATGTTACATGTCAATTATATCTAAATAAAGCTGAAAAAACAGTCACTAGACATTGCCAAATGCGGTCAGAATCATCTACAGTGAGAAGGACTGCCTTAGATGACCCATTCCTAGCCTTGTATTGTCTCTTATGAGGACAGAATGATTTTTACTGAATAAAGCATGATGCTACGGGAACATTGTTGTGAACTGATGTCATTCTTTATATTTAAGACAATCCTTGGGAGAATTCTTTTATTTAGAATCAAGAATAGTGGTACTTCCCCTCAGCAATTTATTTGCTTGCTTCATATGGACACAGTAATTGTGTGACTGATCAGTTGTATTTCTAACTCATCCTTAGCACTTATATACAACTTAAAGTCATGCATTTTTGCATATGCTCCGTGCTTGGCTGATATCCTTTGAAACTTAATCTTCCTCTTCTATTTCCAATTTTTCTTCTAATTCAAGTTAATAATTTTTTAAAGTCAGAGCACAAAATAAAATACTAAATCGTGGACTGCAAAATATAATTTCCATTTCCCAGCTTTAGATCATATGGAACAACAAAATGTACCCTCCTTTCTGATTGGTTCATATGTTTCTCTCAACTTATCACAATTCCGTACTGCGAGGACACATGACCAATGATCAAAACCATATTCTTATCGAATGTTTCCTTTGTTGATGATTTCCTTCCTTTCTTTTTTCTAAGTTCTTTCTTTAAGCTAGTAAATTACTTACTATATACTGTAGTGAAAATTTTATTCTTTTTCCAATATTCCACATTTTTATCTAAGACCAGCACCCTGGTTTCTTTTGGAGGAGTGTTGTTCCTTCCACACAGAGATCACGTGGTTCTCACGGGGATCCTCAGTACTTTATCACTACTAACTGGTTCCGGGGGTAGCAGCTAACCCAAAGAAGCCACTGAAAGTCTTGGTCTGAAGAAAAGAAGTCCGTCCCTCTCTTGTGATGAAGTAGTGAATTGTGGGGGAAATTGTTCTTGTCTCAAGAGATGGAGAAATGGGACAGTCTTGCCTGGTGGTGACTGCATCCCTGTCTCCATCTGGCCCATAGGCCAAGCTCTATCCTGTTCTTTCTATGGTTATAAGGGATACCTCAGTGTGACTTCTAAAAGATTACCAATGAAACCTTAGACTTCATTCCTGTCCTCTGGTATTTTATAGTCCAGCTAAGCAGATGGAACATATGTGCTAAATTTTATAATACTGGCTGTAAAAAATACAACAGGATTGCAGAGGGGAGGGGAAATGAACACTGTGGGAGATTTTCGTTGGAGGTATTTATGAGGAGACAATTAAGGATGGGTAAGACTTAGAAGATTTAAAAGTTTCAAAGAGACAGTGAAAATGCTCTCTGTGTATATTAGGATATAAGGTCCAATGAGCACTGCAGGGTATTTAATAAAAGGCCTTAAAAGTCAAGCAGAAGCATTTGGAGGTATTGGTTGTAAAAAAAGCAACCACACGACAGAAACACTGCAGGAGTATATATACATTCAGGTTCTGGTCTTTTCTCCTCCTTCTCTGAATTCTTATATTTTCTATTTAACTATCTTTAATTCACTAATTTTGTATTCCACTGTGTCCAAATTGCTTTTAAATCCATTCCAATGGGTTCTTAATGAGTTCTTAACATCATGTATTTTATTTTTCAGTTTTAGAGAGTCCATTCGATCGCTTTTTTTAAGCTTCAATGCTTTGTTGAAAATCTCCAACTCTTTATATATTTCGTACATCCTTTCTTCTATTTATTGAATGGACTTAACACAGTTATTTTAAATTCGTTGAATAATAATGCAATAGTTGGATCATCTGTGCGTCTGTCCTTGTGTTTTTTCCACTATTACTTATTGTTCATGTAGTCTTGTTTCTTGATTTAGGAGATTTATTGCATTCATGACCCTGAGTTTTATCCCTCCCTCCATCCTCACACATTGCTGTTTAAGTTTCCAGTGCTCTCCCACCTGGCGGGGTGTTTTGCCCCACAACCTGAGTTTAGGCTTAGCCATATGACTTGCTTTGGCTATTTAGTAAAATGGCACAGTGGAGACTTGAAAAAGTACCTGTATGTTTCTTTTTGCCATCTTGCTCTTCTGCCTTTGCCGTGAGAATATGGATACACGAGCTTGCTAGAAGACGAGGCACATGGAGCCGAGCCAAACTTTCCAGGTGATTCCAGCCCAATCAGACAATTCAGACAATATTTGGCCAAATTCCAGTCAGGAGAGACTCCAAGAACTGCCCATTTGAAGTCAGTCTAACTCATCCACTCTAGAGTTGTGGCCTAAATAAATATTGTCCGGCCTTAAAGTTGAATAAGTTATTTGTTATGTAACGTTATTGTGACAATGGAGAACTGATACAATTAATCTACCTAGTAAATTTTAATTGTATGCTAGACATTGTGCAAAAACTAATTAGAAGCTTCGGATGATGTTATCTTCCATCAGAGAGTGTTAATACTGTACTCTGTTGGTCTGAGAGTGGGGGTTCATTATCTTAATCCAATCACGAATTTAGCTGGATCAAGGCTGGGTTCAAGTTTTAGTAAAATTTCATCTATCTTTCATCTACTCCTGTCACCAAGAGCATGGCTTTCGAGGACTTTTACTTGAAAGTTTGGTATGCCTTTGTCTCCTCAGCACCTAGAAGCTGCACGAATTTCTGCTTTGCTTCTCAGAGGTTTTCCACTTAGGTCTATCTCCCTCCCTGAACAGCTTCAGAATGTAGCAAGTGTCTTAAAGGGGAGATCTACTGTATATTTAAAACCCCTCAACTCTCTAATTTTGTCATTCCAGCTCTGTACAATCACCAAAGGCTCTGCCAGTTTTTAATCTTCCCCAACAGTGTCCACGTGCTAGAGTCAAAGCACCTACTTATGCCCATATCAGCAAAGCCCCAGGATAAGCAATTGGAGATTTTTACTTTTAATCCGCTACTCCAGGAAGGGCATTTGATTCCCACTTGTTGTTCTTCGAGTGTCTCCCTGGAAGACCGTCTTCTCCTAAGCATTGTGAGACTTTTACACTCTAGAGTTACCATGACTTAGCTGTTCAGCCACCATCCCTGCTTCAAACTTCAGCAAATGTTTTAAGACAGAAGCCAAACATGTGTTTGAGACCCCTCAAGTCTCCAACTTTGTCACTTAGCTCCATGTGATTGCCAAAAGCTGTGCTGGTTTCTCTGTCCCCTAGAGCAGCTTCAGCCTCTGGCCTATACACAGAATCAGCAAATACCCCCAGAGATTTCTGCAGATCTTCAGTCCCCCTCTGAAAAGTTCTTTCCTCTTGGGGGTTTTTCTCCTTCTAGTCCTGACTCTGCCCATTCTCTGACCCCTTCAAGTAGAAGATTGACAATCTCTAGCTTTCCTGGTGGTTCTCTACCACATGTGCAAGTGGAAGTCCAGGCTAGGATCTTTACCTGGAGTAAATTGAATGGATTTGCGAGGTGAAATTTTTATGCACAGAGACATCTTAGCTGGATGGATGCTCAGGGCATCTTTCATGTTATTATTAATACTCACTGAAATATCAGATTACTTGTGGAAATTGGAAAAAAATCAATAAAAACTTCCATACGGCTTAAAGCAATCTTGATGACTATCATAATTTAAGAATAAGGAACCTCTGAAAGCAAGTTAACACTGTGGAGGAGAATAGTACATATGTGTAGTATAATACGATTTAGAGCAGAAGAGCTTTTTAAACTTGGATATTTAGCTGAGAATGAAATAACAGTATGGGGGGAAAACAACTGAAAAAGGAATGAGTTGAGAGAGAAAATGTTTGGTTAATTCCTTTTTATCAGTATGTTGGGCACGAGAGAGAAATGCTCTGGCTATCCATTGTTCAGGTCCAATTTCCTTTGTGAGTGTCCTGGAAACTCTCTGTAAAAGGTTTACAGTTGATGGAAGTTAAGAAAGCAAGCAACTTAGTTTTTTGATTTAGAAACAAAAATCTCATAGTGTTTGCACAGTATTATTCATCGGATTTCCTCCGTGCATCTCTAGGCCACATGCTGCATGCTGTACCAGCGAGTGCTAGAATGATGCCGTTGTTCTGTGGATTGCTGTTTTATTCAGCCCTGGATTCCACCTCTGCCACCAACCTTAGCTTAGATAACATCAGTCTGATATCCCAAGATTTGGGAGCCCAGCGAGCACATTATATAATCTTTACTTTTAAATGCCATTATCCTTTTCGCAAAACAACCAAAATTCAATTTCATCCATGAGACATCAGCCAAAAATCTGGACCAATGAAATATGAAAAGTGTTCAGAATCTCTAAAGAAAAAATGCCCGGCAACTTCTTCAGTGGTTTAGTAAGGCTAGATTGACAGGAAGACAGATGGCGTGGTACAAAGGGCATGGGGTTCAAGTCAGTAAACCAGCATTTGAGTTTACAATTTGTAGCCCTGGACACATCCCAGAACCTCTTGAAATCTCAGTTTCCTCAACTGGTAAGTTATGAAGTAGTGATGGAAAGATTTAAATAAGATGATACAAACAAAAAATATGCTATAGAACTCTTTATCTGGGGTGAACATATTGAATATAAATTAAAATACAAAGATATTAGTTTAGCCCAGTTCCACAGTTCAAATAACACTAACTCGGTTAAGGCTGATCCTTTACCTGCGTCAGCAGAAAGTTACGAGCTTGTCTAATTCACTGGCTGGATTGGGCCAGGACATGGAGCCATGTTTAAGAGCAGATGGGAAAAGTTCACAACATAGTTGTCTGTATAGCTTAACTACAAAGCGTTTTAGAAAACATCCATCACCAAATAGGGGTTTTATTTTTAGCACTTTTCAGAAATTTAATTTCTTAATGTTCTTTTGGAAGAAGATAAGCTTCAAATGTAAAAGAATGTTAACACACACAATCCAGAATGGCAAAGGCAGCCAAGTGGCTTGCTGGCTCCCGGATACTCACAGTACTTCATGAGACACACGTGAGTCTCAAAGTTTTATCAAATGTTAACCCTTAGAATAAATAGGAACATAAACATTCCTGCAGAATTGTGGGACATGTCATATTTTAAAATGTGCTTTTCACTTGTGACTGTGAAATGTGAACAAATTAGGCTGGAAACCTTTAGGCAGTGGTGAGTGCTTTATAATATTAGATATTGTATTTTTACAAACGAGCCATCTATAAAGTGAGTTTCGGTGTGTATATAGTTTAAATACATAATCATACTTACTTCATTGCGTATATAACACCCAATCAACTAAACATTTATTTTCTAGGACCTGCAGAATTAGGATGAAAATCACCTTGACCCTGACATGTAAGAGTTTATAGTCTGATGTGGGAGGTGAACATAGAAGTAAATAATTTCAAAAATTTGTGATGGGGAAATTGGGGTCCTATAAGATGCGTTAAGCCTACAGAGAAGGGGAGCACCTCTTTCTGTCTGCCCAGAGAGAGCACACAGTAGAAGTGAAGGCGTAACAATAGGCTTCTACGGTAGAAGGATGCCTGAGTTTGACAAATGAAGAGAGGTTTGGCCTGGCGAGGAGTTAGGGAGACAAGTTGTGAATTGCACAACTGTAGTGTACTAGGAAGAGAAAGTAAAAGATGATAATAAACAGGCAGAGACCAAAGCCTAAAGGTTTATGTCTAAACAAACTTTTTAGACACTGGTGCATGAAGGCTGGTAGATGCTTTATTTGTATCAGCCCGAAATTGGAACAACCCAAATAGCTATCAATAGCTGAATGGATAAACACATTGTAGTGTACCTGTACAATTGAGTACCACCTGGCATCAAACACAATTCTCTACTGAAACGTGCAACAACTCGAATGAGTCTCAAAATAATTATGTTCAGTGAAATGAGCCAAGTGCAAACAATGACATCCTATATGATTCCATACACACAAAACTGTAGAAAAACAAACCTACAGTTTCAGAAAGCAGATCCACAGTTGTCTATGGATGGGCAGGTGGGAGGTGGGGGAAGGGAAGGATCCAAAGGGACAAAGGGAAACTTATGATGGTGATGGATATGTTCATTACCTTGATTGGGGTGATAGTTTCTTGGATGTACGCTTATATCAAAACTTATCAAATTGGACACTTTAAGTTGATACAGGTTATTGTACATTAATTATACCTCAATAAAGCTGAAAAAAGTTTCTAAACGATAGAGGATCCTTAAAGTGATTTTAGCTGGAAGATGGTATGGCCATCTTATATTTTAGGAGATTGTGATGTATCCCTGGTTTCTGACTTGGACAATGGAAACTGGGCAAGTGGCGATGGTTATAAATCTATTCTATTCCTTTCTATAGCTTATTCAGAAATGGAGCTTATTCAATGCAGGACTACCTGATTTCATATCAGGGATTAATTTTCTGATTTATCTATAAGTAAGGCAACTGCTGATGACAAGTTGACTAGTTTTTGGACAGGCTTAATGTTTCATAAAAATAAGGTCAATTGGTTTATGCCTGCAGAAGTTGCGTTGGTGGTTCTCATCTGCCACTGTGGACAGCATTATTGCCCTCATTCGATCTCACAGTTTAGAACACTGTGCTTGCCCTGTGCAGGGAACTAGGGATTCAAAAATATCTAAGATGTAGGCCATTAGAGTTCATTGTCCAATTAATTCATAAAGATACCTTCCTGTTTTAAAAAGAGAGAAAAATAATAATTTTCATTGACTGCTTACTAAGTACATTATATGCCGAATATCCCTTAATTCTCACAACCCTATGAGGTATGTATCTTTATTGGTGCTATTTTCAGCAGAGGAAGCAGGCTTAAAGAAGTTTAGTAGCTGGTTCCAGGTCACGTCTAGACGGTGTAGACCCTAGGTGAGCCTGGCAATATGATTCCAGGGCCCATATGTCTTCTCAACTTTTTCCCCCAGATTTTCTAGATCCCAGCAATTTTCTTTAAGACATTTTCATTCACGAAATGTTGTAATGATGGAAGTTATTAATGCATTTATATATTTGGCTTCTATGAATAAGTAAAGAGAATGACACACAGAAGGGAAGAGTGCCATATCATAGATGAATTAGAGCAGAACTGGGCCTAGAAATTCAAAATCCTGTCGCTTCATCCCATCCCAGACAGCTTATCTGTGCTGCGTTTTGAATGGAGAGCGGCAGTGCCCATGTCCCGGCGCGGGAGAGCGTGCGGTTCAGACCCCCTGGAGTGATGACCCCAGCGGGTTTGCACATTCACCACCCCATCTGAGCAGACGGGCAGATGCAGAGCCGTGAGGAGTTTTTGATGATACTCTGCTGTCTTTGTAGAGGAAAGAGTAAAATTTTAGACTACTTTGAAATCATTCATATATATTTTTACAGATAGCATCTATGCAAGTGTCTTCTTACACATTTCTATGCACATATGTGGTTCAAAATCAAAACCAGTTTATGTTCTTCCTATTCTTTCATTACAAAACTGAAGTATTTGAGAAAAACTAAAGTATTTTCTGCTTACACTCTGTTAAATTATGAAATAGGTGACACATTTTGCCTTTGAGTATATGAAAGGTAGAATTATGAATACCTGTGTGTTATTTGATACTCTTTCTTTAATGGTGTATTTAACGTTATTGACCATCATGGAATCTGTTTGTCATTTTTTTTTTTAACTTTTTACTGAGTTGAGGAGCCAGCCCTGGTAGTCTACTGGTTAAGATCTGATGCTCTCACTGTCGAGGTCCAGGATCATTTCCCCGTCAGGGAACCACACCACCCATCTGTGTGTGGCTGGGATGCTGAAAGCTCTGTCACCAAGATTTCCAATACCAGCAGTGTCACCCATGGTGGACAGGTTTCAGTGGAGCTTCAAGACTAGGCAGTCCAGGAAGAAGGACCTGGCCACCCACTTCTGAAAACACTGGCCCTGAGAACCCCGTAAATAGCAGTGGAGCATTGACTGACAGAATGCCGGAAGGAGAGAGGGGCTCAGCTGTCCACAGGGCCTCTAGGAGTTTGAATCCACTCCACGACACTAACAAACACAGACTAAGTTGAGGAGAGGTTTGGACTTTCCTTGAAATCTAAATAGTATTTTCACACTCAATAACACTACAGTGGTTTAGAGTAAGAGAAATTCTAGTCTCATAAGCTTTTAAAGATTGGTTTCTGATAACTCTCAATACTGAGAAGGGCTGGACACTCTCACATCAGGCTGCAAAGAGCACGTGTTCGCATCTTTGACGGAATGGGTTTGATGGTATACACTAAAAGTGTTAAAATTGTCCACATGCCTTAATATAGCAATTCATCTATATAAATCTATTCAGTGGAAATGGTCAGAAAACCTGCCACAGATTTATCTATGTGTATAACTGTTAATACTAACTATGATGCTGAAAACTTGAAAAGAATCTACATGTCCTGCTATAGGGAGATCTCTAATTTATAGAACAGTCTTAGTATGAATGTTATCCAGTTGTTAGAAATGTATCTTTAATAAATATTTAGTAACGTAAGGAAATACTCACAATGCACAGTAAGGTGGGAAATGATACATATAAAACTGTTCATACAAATTGATTCAAACTTTAAGAAAACTTTTTTCTTTATGAGCTTATACACACAAAAATAGAATAAAATACAACCAAATTTTAAATTTGATTTTTCCTGTGGGATTGGAGATGATTTTAACTGTTCCCTTCTGATTTTCGTTTGTGTCCCCTGAACATCATGGGGAGCATAGGAACTCTTATAAACTGGGAGTGAGACTGTTTACCCACCAGCCATCTGCACAGGGCAACACCTGCTCTCTCCCCTCAGGGGCTGCGGCCTCCAGCAGAGCTTACCCCTCAATGCCCGCTTTTCATTCTTGCAGAAAGAGCTGTATAAGAAAATCCTCTGGGGTGTTTTTCCTGGATAAGGAGGAAAGAACATATTCTTAGTAGTTGATTGAGGAAAACATTGCACCAGCTAACTTTAAGAATTCTGAATTGTATGCAAGGAAACCCCAGATTAACAAGGGGAGGTTGCCTAAGGTTAAACACCTTGTTTGAAATGTCATGTGTGTGGTGGAAACATGTATGACCAACTCTTTTCCAATTATCTCACTAGATCCTTATTTTACTATTATTAATTAATACCACAGAAGTCTCATAACATTATTATTATTCATATTATTATTTAGCTTTGAAACAGGATGCAGTGTTTCGTCACTCTCACAGGAAGCTTTCAGCCTGAAGGTTCTGGCTGATGTTACACGCAGGACTAGTCTGGGATTTTATGTTTAAAGTGATCATTGTTTCTGTGTAAATTGGTGGTGGACATATTGAACTAATTTCTCCATAATATGAATTTGCAAATTCATTATTGGGGAAAAGAATGTATTCAATTCAACATGCTTCACTCTCTTCTCTGCCTTTCCTAATTTTTGCTTAGACCAAGAGAATATAAGAATACCTGGCAAATGAACAATGCGTTTTTTTCTGAACCATTTTCACAATTCATTTGGCTCACCTGGTAACCATGTAAAAAAGCATTGAAAGAGCTGATCTCCTTATTCCCAGGTGCTTAAATGAGGCCCAAAGATGCTGACTTACTTTCCTAAAGTCACAGATTCAACTAGAGAAGAGCCAAGGATTCCCAGCTTAGATTTTTCTAACATTTAGTTCTCTACATTTTGTTCAACTATAAAATATTGGACTATAATCTGGGTTGACCAAAAAGTGTAATTTCCATGTAAGTGAATTATTTGCAGCAGGTGCATCTTGAAGTGTTTCTGATCAGAGAAAGGTACAAAGGAGCTAATGATTATTGAATCCTCTAAATGCTAGTGGTTATTTTATGTAATTCTTACCGTAACATGTGAGATAATTATTATGATGTCCATTTTACAGATGAGAAACCATGAGACAGGTTGATTTGTCTGAGATCACACCGTGTCTGAATGGTAAGGATGTGATCAGACCCACACCATGCCCTGTGTCATTTGCCCCACAACCCTTGAGAGGCAATACCAGCAATTTTATTTAGCATGTCAAGATTGTCGGAGTTAAGGGTTAGACTGAGGTATTTCCCACACCCTGTTATACCTCTTCAAGTCTCAAGTGCTGCAAACTCAGCTTTGCATAATCTAATATAAGCATTAGTGGAATTCAGGAACCTCACAGAAACCACTAGAGAGATGCTCCTGCCAAACTATCATTCCATTCATGGGATTTTCCAAATTGGAATTATTAAGATTCCAAAGGGATTTTAGTACTGGGTTGTTTCCATCAAAATGCTTGAATATTAAAGCCTTAAAATATACTTTCTAGAACATATGCCCCAGATTGGTGGGTCTGTGTCTTCTACATAGTAAGTGCTCAGTAAATGTTGATTGCTGAAATGAATGAACTTTTTTTCCTGAAATTAGAAAACTTAAAAATGAATATAGTACACAGTCAATCTATGGTAAACCTAATTGCTGAAGTCAGGAAACTTGCCTTTGTTGTACAAAAAGCCGTTGTCAGACCTAAGCATGAGCCTCTGACTTTCAATTCCCTGGCTGTAACCATCAATCTAGAGAGTTCTTCCATTTCTGTTATTTTATAAGATAACTTACACATAATAAATGGTTGATATGCACATAACCATGAATTAAGTAAAATGTCAGCTGTAAACCTCACGTGGTTTTCTTTGAAGAAAGGCAGATTCATACATGAGATCATTCTGGGTCAGCTCCCACTAACACCCTGGCCATTCATGTGTGTCACTTGCCCCACAACCTGTACGTTTTCGTCACTGCATTTGGGCATGATGAACAGGCGTCTATTTCACAGATAAGTTCCCAAGAGAAAACTCCATATTGTTCATAATACAATATTTGTTTCAGTAAATTTTAGAAATCTTTTTCTTTCTTCTCTTTCTTAGCTTTCTTGCATCTCTATGAATACAGTAAGAATGTTTTATACATCAGGTCATCACACAAATCCTGCAAGCCATCAAGAAATCCTGCATTTCTTGGATGAGAACCAAGATTTAAGTGTTATGAAAATAGAATATTTCAGTTTATTCATGGATTATGTAGTATAATCTCTGATAGGATACAACAAAAGGCTAAAATTATATTTTAATCCATGGCTAAATACACATGAAACAAGTTATAGCAGCTGTAGATCAGTATTTTTTTCTGATTTTGCAAAATTATCTTTCAAACTTTTGCAAGTTAATATTGACTTTATATATATTGGCTCAATTTATACTCATTCTTTAATTGAGAAATTCGACTATACCACAATATTTCACACTTCCAATAACTATATTTTGTTCTAATTTATTGCATTATTTTATCAGGCTCAAATTTTATCAATTCACTTAGAAATAAATTTATTTATGGTCCATTATGTACAAGACCGAATACTAGACATGTGGACACAAAGACAAAATATATCTCTCATTATTCACTTAATGCCTTTATTTTATAATTTGAGATCTAAGAATATAAAGAAAAAATTCCTAAGTTTGTTATATCCTTTATTCCTATGTATCTGTGTGTGTATTGTATGGTGTGTGTATACTTATTATTTTTTGAAAAGAATTATGTCATATAACTTCTTGCTATATACATTAGTCAGAAACAATAACGGTAATAACAAAACACAAGAGAAAAAAACAAAATAAAGTTCTTCTCACCTTTCTTATAGTTTGGGAGAGGAATTTCTCTTTGTTACTCTAAAATCTCGAAGAATATTCACAAATCCAGATTTAAGACAAATTGGTTAGGTAGGCACACACCAAACTGCCAAACATCTGAGACTATTTGATCAGAGAATTCTTCTCTCTTCAATTTTGTGTCTTTAAGGCTAAAGTCTGAGATATATGCTACATCATTGAAAATATATTTCTTTAAGGAGAGTGACATAGTTAGGTGTGTATTTTAGAAAGACCACTTATTTCAGAATATATAATGACTGTGACACAGACTGAAAGCAAAGGAAACCATGAAAGGATCCATGTGGTAATCTATGCAAGATATGCTGTTGGCTTAGACAATGGAAGTGGCCATTCAGTTAGAGACGAGGAGACAAATTTAAAAATTATTTAGGAGTCACACCATACACAAAGATTAACTCAAAATAGATCATATGTCTCAACGTAAGAGTTAAGATTCGTAGAAGAAAAAATGTAGTAAATCTTTATGACTTTGGGTTAGGCAAGGTTTTCTTAAATATGATACCAAAAGCACAAGCAACAAAAGAAAAAAATAGATAAATTGGAATTCAAATCAAAATTAAAAACTTTTTTGCTTCAATGGCTACCACCAAGAAAATTAAAAAAAAAAACTCATAGAATGGGAGACAATATTTACAAATCATACATATTATAAGAGACTTGTAACTAGAATATATAAAGAACTCTTATAAATTAACAATAAAAACTCAAATAACTCAATTTAAAAATGCTCAATGGATCTGAATATACATTTCTCTAAAGAAGATATACAAATGACCAATAAGTACATGAAAACATGCTCAACATCATTAGCCATCAGAAAAATGCAAATCAAAACCACAATGAGATACCACTTCACACCTTCTTGGATGGCTATAAGAAAAAAGATAATCACCAATGTTGGCTAGAACATAGAGAAAATAAACTTTCATACATTAGTGGTGGAAGCATAACATGATGCATCTACTTTGGAAAATAGTCTAGCAGTTCCTCAAAAGGTTAAAAATAGAGTTACTATATGATCCAGAAATTTCACTCCTAGATATGTTCCCAAGATTAATGAAAACGTATGTCCACACACAAACTTGTCTAAAAATGTTTATAATGGTGTTATTTAGAACAGCCAAAACTGGGACCAGTCCAAATGTCCATCAACTGATGAGGAGATCAAATGACCACACAAGAGAATATCATCTGGCAGTAAAGAGGAATGAAGTACTGACACATGCTGCGACATGAGTGAACTTTGAAAACATTGTGCTATGTGAAAGAAATCAGTCACAAAAAGCTACATATTGTGTTATTGCATTTACATAAAATGTCCAGAAAATTTATAGAGACAGCAAGTAGAATAGTGGTCATCTAGTGCTGGGGGCATTGACTGTTAATGGGTATGAGGTTTCTTTTCGGAGTGATGAAAATATTCTAAAGTTGATTGTGCTTATGGTTGCACAATTTTGTCGATATACTGGAAAAAAATTGAGTTGCACACTTTAAATGGGTGAATTATAAGGTATGTGAATTATATATCTATAAAGCTGTATGTAAAAAAAAGATTCAGGGAGAAAATTAATGAATCTTGTTTAGATGTGAAGTAAGAATAAGGAAGAGAAAAATGGCTTTTTGATTAGTCAGTGGTGTGGATGAGAGTGACAAGGGACACAGAAAAAGGAGAAGGTTCATAGAAGAGGACTAGCAAGTTTGAGGAAAGGAAGATGAATCCATAGCACTGAAGCTTGAGAGCGATGCCTGGGCTGGAGATAATGAATTTGGGAATCAGAACCATATAGATGGTAGTTGAAGTCATTATTTGAGGTGAGAAAAGGGCCCAGGGCAGAAGAAGCCTGAGGAGCTCCAATATGTAGGAGGCATGCTTGGGAAGGAGAATCAGCTAAACTGACAGATGATTTCTCAAAATACCTCATTTCTATAAGCTAACGAGTAATATTTGTGACAGGAAAGGAGGATTTCTAGCAAGTTGTGTGTCATTAATATGCTTGGCTAATCCAAGTGCTGGTAATGGAAATAGGCATTTTATAGTAGGAGAACTACCTCTTTTTTAAATTTCTTAAGTGATTGTCAATTCTTAGTAACTGTGTTGTTTTGAAATTAAAAGAGTTTTAACAAGTATAATCAACACAATTTCAAAATCTTTCTTAATACCTAAAGTTGTCCCTTGACCAAACTTGTCACAATAGATTTAAGTGCTACTAAAGTATTTATTCTGTCACCATGCCATAAACTCTTTGCAAGAAGGATGCGATGTTATTTTTTTCCCCTTAGTATTCTGTATCTATAAGAGGTAATCTATAAATATATTTTTCATCTCTTACTAAAGCAGTGATGTCCTACAAACAGTTGAATTTTCAAAAAGAGGTCAGTTTCTGTAAGGTCTGTTATTACTGGATAATTCAAATTGTTTCTATTGCAGCTGACCGTTCAGAGTAACTTCATTAATGTTTATAATACACTGCTTGGAATGCCCTGTTCTTTGAGATGAACTCACTAGAACTATTAACTTGGCAGCCAGCTGCTTTTTAAAACTAATGTACAAATGAGATAAGAATAATCAACTTAAATATTTACTTGAAAACTTTCCAAAATAATTACTTACAAGTCTCAGACCAGAATAACAAAATTTGAAGAGCAATTGCAGATACCCTTGGCTCTCACATGCTTTTTGAAGACAAAGGACAGAAAATACTAATATATTGGTCTTGATCACTGTGACAATATTGTTCAGAATATTTTAGAATATATGTCTTGTGCATAGATGTGTATTCTGTTAACTTATTTTCCAGAGGAAGTTTTAATTTTGCTCCAGATTTTTAAAAATATGCTCAGAGCTCCAAATGGTAACACAAACAGAATGAGGAGTGCCAGTATGATGATCCCAAAATATTTTTGGAAATTTATCTGTAATAGGACTTAAAAACAGGAACTTATTAGTTACAAGTTGTAGTTACAATATCCCATCCACTTTCACCTAAAGCATACCCAATTGAATATCTTTGTGTGTCGCTATCATGAAGCTTACAAGACCAGTAGTATTTCTTATTCTAAAATTCTGATCTGGAATATTGCTTGGAATTTTACATTATCCTCTTTTTCAACGTTAAGGAAGGTCTTGAAAGACCTCAAAGGCATAATATGGAGAAGCATCACGAAGAGTCACTATAAAGTGAAAATGTTGGTAAGAGATGGAGCAATACTCACTCTCTAACCAGAGAAAGTGACAGCCTCTTTTCACTGCCCCTCAACCTCTCATCTCTAGGTCAAACATCACCAAGATCTGGTGAGTAGGAGTTCCATGGAAGACGTGAAAGAAATGCAAATAGTCCTCATCCTCCTACTTATGTCAGAGTGCACGAGTAGGTGTTTGACTTGAAGAGGTGCACCAGGCTGGGGTACACTTGGAGTATTAGGGGTCCCTTTGCTTTGGAGAGAGAAATTTCATCAGAGCAGATTCAAGGAAAGGAAGTGAAGAGCAGGTGGCTTTGATTTGACCATTGGCTTCAGAGGAAGGGATTAAAGGGGCTTTTGATGTTCTCCTTGTGTTGTCTGATCCCAGTCAGGAAGAGGAGCTGTGGAGCAGAGATCAGTGTGAGCTTGGAAGGAGGAGCCCTCAGTCAGGGGGCTGCCTTGGCCATGGTGCTTGAGTCTGATGTCAAGAAAATGCTTCCTACTTTAATGATAATAAATCTGAAGGGCGCTCAACCAAGTAATATGTATTTGAGCTTTATATTCTGTTGGATGTGGGAGGTAAAGGAGAGGAAGTCTAGGAATTTTCTTAAACATTACAAATCTCTTCACACGAAGCAGACTTCTTGATTGGTGGCTGAAACATACCACACAAACACTTCCTAGGTTGGTATGCCTCTATTTTCAAATTTAAGATAATATAATTCAGTATTTAAATCTTTAGCATTCAGCATTAAAGAAATTTATGGTATGAAAATTAACTATTACAATTTCCAAATGGATTATCTTCCTTTTGAAATCTTTTGGAAAGAAAAAAATGAGAAATAATTAAATATATCTCTATATTTGAAATTCTGTTTAATATGTATGGATTTGAATGATTATGATTATATAGAGTTTTATGATACATGCACAATTCCGTATAGTTATTTTTAGCTTTATTTTATGAGTTAAATAAGGCAACTACGATGAGAAGCTGGGCAGATAATAGATAATCTAGATCTTTCTCCTGTGCAATGTTCTCTCCACCATACCAGGCTAACAGAGGCAGGGTGCAAAACACTTTTGACCTTACAGGCCATTTCGAATTAAATACAAAATGGCTTTGTCAGAGTTCTCTTAGCTCATCCTATTATCTCACTTCCCAGCTTATTAGAGATGGCCCTTGCTTCCCAGTGGATGAAGTGCCAGCTCCAGTAATATGTGGCAGCTTAGACTGCCCTCTTCCTAAGGAGAGTGGCTCTTTAGAAGGCAATGATTTGCAATTGCCTAAGATCTCTCAGTAAAACTGATTCTTCTGCTTCTATTTTTTTTTATTATGGTTTTGCATTTAAGGGAGAATATTTTTAGTCCTATGCCATCCATGTCATTTTCTCTCTCTTCAAAGTGGGTCTTCACAGACTGACAGAGAAAGTTCTTAGCCTCTTTACATGGTTACTTCATGTTGGCTATCTGTCCTAGACTGAAATAATTTTTCTGAGCGAGTCTCAGAAAATAGGTAGCCAAATACATTCTAGTCAAACTATACCAGAATCTATGGGAACTTATTTTGTGCACAGAATGTCAAGGATTCTCCAGGATTACTGTTATTTATGAAATTTATTATCTTGGAACTCTATAGCGAGTTGGAACCGTTTTCCAAACAATAGAAATTCTTAGATATTTCTATAGCTAAAAGATTATAGAAACAGGATAGTTATTCTCATCATAATTTCTATAGTTTTCCAAATTCAGAGAACTACAGCATTTTGCAAATCAGTTAAGATGCTCCTAATTCAAGACTGAAAGCTGATTGGGGATGCGATGGTATCTCCATGCATTCAGAAACGAAGTGCCTACTATGTGGTAGGCTCTGAAAACACAAAGATATGACGGGATGTCTGCCCTCAGGAAGTTTACAGAAGTGTAAAAAAATCAGAGAAATTTAATATTGAGGTATTATGATAGAAATATATCTAAGAAACAGTGCAGGGAAGAGGTCAACTGGGTGTAAAACTAGAATCAGGATATATTTCATAGAGAAAGTGATAGCTGAATTCATAAGAGAGGGATAGTACTTACTAATTGGACTAAGTCAGTAGTACGGTTTGAACAAAAGTTGTGCATAGGGAAGCCTAGGTTAACAAAGGAACAAAGATGAGTCTAGGGAAGCAGGCAGGGTCTATACTTGATTAAAATAGGTTTGGGATTTATCTTTTAGGTGTCAGGAAACTAACAAAGGATGTTAAATATGAGAGTAGCATGATATATTGGATGGATTTTCAGTTGTTTGCGAGATTAGTGACAGGGAGACTAGTTACCAGAGTTGGGCAGAGATGTACGGATCTAAACTAAAAGAATATCAGTGAGAATGAGTGAAAAAAGGATAGAGGACAAATATTAGGGTGGTCCTGTGGTAGGTAAGCTCTGAGACCTGGATTTGCAGCAGTGGGTAATTGGATAAAAGGGTCAAGCATGATTCCCGTTCTCTTGGATTACAATCCTAGAAATTTACCTCATGCTGTTGAGACAATGTAGTCGGCGTGGTTAAACTAATAATTCAATACCATAGGTTTGTAATAAAATATTTTTGCTTGTTTCTTTGTTTTTTAAATTGCATCCAGTATCCTTAGAACAAACGCAACTCTTCTCTGGAAAGCCATTGAGACATTTTTTAGAGGATTGACTCCATCAAGACTTTACCCCAAAACCTCCTAAAGAAGAGGACCTTGCCATGGCATTGACAATAGGTTTATCATACCATTGAAGTTCTATACATTATTCTCATTAATGAAGAGATTAGCAAAAAATGCATTCAAAAGCCCATTATGATTTATTTATAAAAAAAGTGTAATTTCAGACTAAGGCTATAATTCAAAGTCATACTCCTCCTTGAGGGAAAAACATTTTTCCTTTAAATGTTATTTTTATATATGATAAGAGCTGTAAGATTTTTGTAAGAGTCAACGAATGGTTTTCAGCAATGCTCTGCTGTGGTGGACAGCCTCTAAGATGTCCCTGAACGACCTTCACCTCCAAGTACTCAGGCCCTTGTATAATTCTTCCTCTTAACTGTACAATGGACTAGTGAATTGATTCTGGCAAAAATGCTGGGCTGTTATTTTGGAGATGAGGTTACAAAAACATTGCGACTTCTGTGTTGCTTTCCCTCTTTTGCTTTCTCACTGGCATATGAGTGAAGCCAGTCGCCATGTTTTGAGCTGCCTCTTGGAGAGATCCGTGTGGGAAGGTCTTGGCATCTCAGTCAAGGTTAGTGAGGCCCTGAGGCTGCCAACAGCCACACAAGGAAGCCTGGGAGTGGAGCTCCCCCAGTCAAGCCTTATGATGGAAGACCTGGCTGATGATATTGACTGCAGCCTTGTGAGAGACCCAGAGCCAGAGGAACCTTGCTCACCCACATCTGGATACCTGACCCACAAAACTGTGATATAATAAATATTGTTTCGAGTCATCAAGTTTTGGGATAATTTGTTGTGGAGCAATAGATATCTAATAAGCCTGCTCTTGTCTGTAACTTATTTTATTACTTATCTTACAGCAAATAAATAGGTATATAAATACTGGATTGTGTAATCTTTGGTCTTTAATTTAAGTAACAAAAATATAATACTTTCATAATTACATCATATTCTAACCATTATTCTTTCTTAGGAAAGATTATCAATTATATCCAATTCTTACCTTAAAATGCAAAACAAAAAACAAATACACTAATTCTTACCTTTAGAAAAATGTAAAATTTTGTTACATAAAAATTTAATTATAAAATTTTAAAACATTAAGTTTTTTTCTGATACTATATCCAATTATCCTTCCCACTTCACCCTTTGCCATTTTAAAATTTGATTGTAAAACAAAACTTGGAAAAATATCACTGAATACTATACATTTGGGTGGGATCCCATATCTCCATCAGCAAAAAAAAAACCACTGTTAAGTATAGATATCTTTTTGTTTTCAGGGATTGGTTGGGCCCCATAACTTTTATGTAAACAATGTATATTTATTCTCATTTTCAATTGGAATTTCTCTGCCAATATAACTTGTTTATGTTCTCTTGAAGAATTTCAACCATATAGTCAGTTTAAATTGGCTAGTATTAAACACGCAGTGCCGTGCTAATAAACAATGCGTGGTGGCATGGCTAGGGGCCTGTGTGTGCAGTGTTAGCAGCAGTCACATTCACTGGCAGGATCAGAAATTGGCAAGTATGCTGACAAACTCAGTGGAAGTCATGACCTTGGGAATGGTGGCAAAAGGCAGCAAGATCAGAGAAATAATATGAATTGTCTTTAAAATATAGCATCCTGATATCACACTCCCTGATTTCAAAATATACTACAAAGCTATAGTAACCAAAACAGCATGGTACTGGCACAAAAACAGATACACAAATCAATGGAATAGAATCGAAAGCCCAGAAATAAACCCACACATCTATGGACAGCTAGTCTTTGATAAAGGAGCCAAGAACATGCAATGGGGAAAAGAAAGTCTCTTCAACAAATGGTGTTGGGAAAACTGGATAGCCACATGCAAAAAAATGAAAGTAGACCCTTACCTTACACCATACACAAAAATTAACTCCAAATGGATTAAAGACTTGAATGTAAGACCTGAAACTATGAAACTTCTAGAAGAAAACATAGGCAGTACGCTCTTCGACATCGGTCTTAGCAACATCTTTTCAAACACCATGTCTGACCGGGCAAGAGAAACAATAGAAAAAATAAACAAATGGGACTACATCAAACTAAAAAGCTTCTGCACAGCAAAGGAAACCATCAACAAAACAAAAAGACAACCTAAAAATTGGGAGAAGATATTTGCAAACCATACATCTGATAAGGGCTTAATCTCCAAAATATATAAAGAACTCATGCATCTCAACAACAAAAAAACTAACAACCCAATTAAAAAATGGGCAAAAGACCTGAACAGACATTTCTCCAAAGAAGATATACAGATGGCCATCAGACACATGAAAAGATGTTCAAAATCACTAACTATCAGGGAAATGCAAATCAAAACTACAATGAGATATCACCTCACGCCCGTCAGAATGGCTATAATTAACAAGACAGGAAACAACATGTGTTGGAGAGAATGTGGAGAGAAGGGAACTCTCATACACTGCTGGTGGGAGTGCAAACTGGTGCCGCCACTATAGAAAACAGTATGGAGATTCCTCAAAAAATCAAGGATAGAACTACCATATGATCCAGCTATTCCACTGCTGGATATTTATCCAAAGAACTTGAAAACACCAATTTGTAAAGGTACATGCACCCC